>NW_005187750.1:368114-386728 GCF_000239375.1 Pundamilia nyererei | reverse complement strand
GTTGACCTTTTAAGATCATGGTGGATGTAAGCCAAATTTGAATGGATTGGTAACATTTTACAACCCTCACACAAGTGTTATAATAAACACAACCTCCTTGGCAGAGGCAATGATTTTTCTTAATCAAGAAACGCATTAAAGAAAAAACAAAACACTTATGTGGGGAGTGTGTATGTCTTTCTTTGTGTGTCCTTAAATACATGTTTGGCCTGGAGTTTTAATTGTCTTTTCTTTTTTCTTTTTTTTATGATGGCAGTCAAAACAAAGCTACCTGTGACCGTAGCGTAGACGTTACTCTTTTCTTCAGCCAGTTCTGGCATGTGCTTACATGTGTCTGCCCACATTTAGTTTGAATAAATGAAACAGTTGACCTTTTCTTTTAGGTGTGTGTGCACTTGGCAATCAGATCTTTGTGATGGGCGGATACGACGGCACCAACCAGCTGAACACGGTGGAGCGCTATGATGTAGAAACCGATACGTGGAGCTTTGCTGCCTCCATGAGGCACAGACGCAGTGCTCTGGGAGTCACTGCGCTGCATGGACGCATCTATGTGTTGGGTGAGTAATGTAGCTCGTAGAAGCCTGCTGAGAGAAAAGCAACGATTTGATTTACAAAATATGTTTTAATTATTATACCGATATCAATGCAATTATTTTGTTCACCTCCCACATTTACAATCATTGGGTGTGAGCCGGTACTCATTTAGGTCACGAGCACCACACCACAGCATTTCATTCAGGTTGAGGTTTGGACTTTGGGATATTACAACACCTTCATTGTTTACTTTTTCAGCCATTCTTTAGTAGCTTTGCTACTGTTCTCACGATCATTGGCCTGTTGCATGACCTAGTTTTGGCCAAACTTCAGCTGTCAGGCAGATGGCCTCACACTTGACTCTAGAATACGTTGGTAAACAGTACTTTGGTTTTGTGGCTGTAAAACATGCCCATATCATCACACCTTCACCACCATGGACGGTTGTCTTGTGGTTTGTTCAATTGCGTCTTTGCAGGTTTGTTTGTTTGTTTGTTTGTTTGTTTTTATTTAGTTTTTTTGGTTTTCACACACTGCCTCTGCTTTTCAGTTTGTGTTAAATAAATAATGCCAGAGTGTGTAATATGTCATGTGATGTTGTTTACCTAGGAAGTCAAAATTAGAAACAGGATGTGCTTTCTTTTTCATGTGTCTGCGTATTAAAACTCTTTGTAGTGTAATCGTTAAGTGTTTAGATGGATTTTGCAAGGCATGATTAGCCTTGGGTAACTTGTTCAGTTTTTGTGACTATAAAATGTAAATATTTAAGTTTTTATGAGTCACAGTAGCAATAACTAACTCCTATTTACTCACTCCACTTAGTGTTTGTTATCCATAGCTCAGATCTGTGCTGTGCTTACAGGAGGTTACGATGGCAGCACTTTCCTCGACAGTGTGGAGTGTTACGACCCAGAGCAGGACACTTGGTCAGAGGTGACCCACATGACTTCAGGCCGCAGCGGCGTGGGAGTGGCTGTCACCATGGAGCCCTGCCAAAAGGATTTATTGCAGTGTCAGGCGTGTGACGGTGGAAGAACCAGTGGCAAGGCGGACCCTTCGGCAAATGCACGCGAAGATCTGAGCAGGACCCGATCCACACACTGACACGCATCTCAAAACTGACCTGTGAAAACTGGTCCTTTAAATTGAGTAACGTTATAAGATCCAGACAGTCTAGCTTTGTGCTCCAACGCGGCATTTAAAGCCCTCAGCTAGATCATCATTTGTAAAGGGCTCCATAATAAAAAGGTCACTTTACTGGCCCAATGAGTCATCAGGGGCTCTTTATTGCATTTAAAGAGCAAACTAAATCTGATAGGTGAAGGAAATACTTCAAGCGATCGATTATGTAAACAAAACGTAGCGTGTGTGTGGGGGGGGGGGGGGCGCAATCAAAGTGCCATTACAATGCCTGTGGGCATTATCACTATGTCGGTATATTCTCCTGAGGTGCTTGTGTGGGAAGGCACAGGCTGAGTCACTGTGTGGAAATTAGTGTTAACCCAGAGAGCCACAAGATGAAGATCGTACAGTGGGCCTCATGCAAGAGCTTGTTTGACGTGCTTATACAGACCATCTTAATTCAGTCGAATAGTTCTTTACAAAATCACAATCTGCACATTAAAAAAGAATACATAAATAAATAAAGAAGAAGAATTTAAGCTCCTGATGTTGGATATATCCAGTACTAGCAGTCCAAAACAACCTGTGTAGTAACAGGTTTTTGATATAGCACAGGAACCATTATTTCCCTCCTGTTTATTGTATATGTAGACAGTTATTTGCTGTTATTTTTAGTAGTAATGTACTTGTTTAAACTCACCATCTGTTTAGAACTCATTTTTTTGCAAATAATCTATTTTTATTTAAAGTGGACATCCTGTATGACGCCTGTGAAGGCACGCGGAAGATATTTAAATCGGTTGTTGTTGATCTAAGCTGAAGACAGATTCTGCAGCTCCAGAGCTCTTATCCCACCTTAAATATTTTCAAGAACATTTTGGATTACTGGATCACACACAAGAATATACCTGTGATATAAAAGAGGGTTTTCAAGCAAGCTGGCAAGGTGGTTCCAGTTTTAAATCCAAGAACAAACGTCCTGTGCGAGGCATTTGGTGTTGGTGTGATCCCTCGCCTGCAACACCAACCATGACGTGTGCTGTTAGATTCCAAGAAGAAATACTTTAGCCTTTCTTACATGACTACCTGATGCTCGGCTGCAGGTTTATTTTGGTAGGCACAGCTAAAACTAGCAGTCCTGCAGTAAATCCAGCTTTCACAGTGGGTTTCTACTGTTTTGTTGCCTTTTAGTGATCTTACTGGGGCAAAATAATAAACGCCTGTCACTTTGGTGCATAACACTTCCACAGAATCACCTCCTTTTTATGGAACCACTTAATCAGAAATTACAACCTTCATGAAGGTAGGATTTATTGCAGGATGTCATATTATAGAGCATTACATCTAGTTAAGTGTGTATAATCATAAACTGGCAGCTGAGTTTCTGTTCCTTCAACTGCAGTCATTATGCAGCTGTACGGGTGTGGGGGAAAATGTGCATGCACCTGCCAAATTGTATAAATTGTCATCTCAGATTTTGGTAGAAAAGATCTGCTTTAAGCAAGTGGTTCTTCCATGAGGCCCACTGTCAAAAATTCAAGTGTTGATACAAGAGTCTGCATAGTAACAAATGTGTTCTTTAACTGATTGCATAAAATGTGAAACTTTAGTAAAATACTGAGCGATGCTTCTTCTCGGGCTCCACGATTGTCGTCCAGTGGGATCGGTGTGCAAAGCGCCAACAGAATGAAGAAATTAGTTTAGGCTGTGTTTAGAGGAATCAATACTGTAGCATTTAAACGGCCTGAATTGAAACATCTCACTATTTGCAGACAGAAATGAGACCCTCCCGCGCGCAGTAAACAATTTTTTTTGGATTTTCACATCCTTGAGACCTCAGACACAAATGACCATGTTTGTGCATTCGTGTTCAAATATTGTATACTAATGATTTTAAAAAAAAAAAAAAAAAAAAAAAAGGGGGGGGGGGGGAGAAAAACTTGCTTAAAAAAATGTATTTGTAACAGCGGTTTAAGCTACAAATGTTTTTAAGTGATGTTTTGTACATTGATATTCTACAAAGTCTTGTACAGGAATTCAGAGCTCACTTTTTTATTTATTTGTTCAGGTCCTTTGTGATTTTTCTTCTTCCTCTAAACTGACATCAGCTTTGTATTAAATTGGACTCTGGTGTAGTGTTTTAATAACTAGCATGCATTGTAACAAACTAGGAATGCCTGTTAATGCAGATTTTGGATGTTTGTTTAAAAAAAAACCCAAAAAAAAAAAAAAAAAAGAGAAACCGACGCTTCACCTTGAAAGGGACCTTTCCCCCCCTGTCCAGTGTTTGGATTAGAGATGAAAATATTTAAAAGCATCTGCTTTGTACATTTCTCCCCCCAAGCAAGACCTACCCTGTACAGTAATGCACTGTTAATTAAAATGTGTTTATTGCACTGCTGTAGTCATGTAATAATTTTAGTTCTGATAGTTGCTGGGTTGTGTGTGTGTGTTTTGTTTTTTTTTCCTGTTTTTTTTATTCTTGATGTTACGTTCATTTGTGCTGTTTTCAAATCAGTAGTGGCCACTAGAGGGAGCTAATGCGCCTTCATATCTTCTTGTATTTTATTTCTACATTTACCCTAAAATAAAGTTACCAACTTACGCTTTTTGCTAAAGATGGATGCTCCCTGCCCACTTTGATAGGTACATCTGATTAACTACTTATTAATGCAACTATCTAATCATACAATCACGTGTCAGCGTCCCACTACATTCGGGCATGAACACATGGTCTACGTGGCCTATTGAAGTTCAAAGTGAATGTCATCAAGATGATTCTAAGTGACTCTGAATGTGGTGTGGCTGTTGGGGCCAGGCGAGTTTTTTTTTTTTTAGAAACTGCAGATGTGCTGGGATTTCCCCCCAACACAACCACCTTTAGCGTTTACACGGAATACAGCAAAAAAGAGGAAATGTCAAATTAGCAGGAAAAAACACTCTTGTTGATGCAGTAACTAATTTAGCACTTGTTACAACCAAGATATGCAGAAGAGTATCTTTAGTAGAGGCGAAATGTTGAAGCAGATGGGAACAAGAGCAGAAACCCACATCATTTCTCCTCTCTTGCTCTGATGATTCTTAATTTCTGCTGCAAAATTTGTGTGGTGGGGTCAGAATCTCATGTAAGCAAGCAATCCTGCTTTCTATTTATGTTCAGGCTGCTCGTGATGGTGAAGTGTATACTTTGAGCCCCAACTGAGCATCATTTAAACTCCACATCCTACCTGTGCGTTCTTTCTGACCATGTCCATCTCTTAATGACCAAAGTGTACCCATTTTCGACATTATCCTGATTTTAGTGGAATAACCTGTAGGATGTTGAGCTTAAATAGTCTCAAACCAGTTTCCTGAAAATGACAATGAGTTTGCAATTCTCTGATGGCCTCGGCAGTCACCAGACCTCAATCTAATAAGGCATCTTTGGAATGTGGTGGAACCGGAGATTCATATCATGGATGTGCAGCTGACAGTGAAGGTGTGATCAATAAGGACCCAAATGTCTGAGTAATGTTTTTGAATCTATGCCATGAAGGATTAGGACATGGCAAAAACAGCTTCAGCCCAGTATGAGCAAGATGCACCTAATAAAGTGTGCGTGTAGATACTAGTGTGCAAAGTCTCATTTTTATGATCTTTCTAGTGTGTTTTTCAGTGAGTCAAAAGCAGGTATGTCATTTACCGACCACCCATGATACCTCCCAACACATCTAATTTCCTGGCTAAACCCAGCAGGTGGATAAGGTAGACCACTGTTTACACTACCGAGAAGTATTGTGTGGGCTTACAAGAGTATTAAGACTTGGCAAACACAGGCCTAAAAAACACAGACTTAAAAAAGAATCTTTGAAGATATACAGTTGCGTCATCAGTTTCTCGTTGGAAGAAAATATCTTTCAAATATTGCAGATGGAAATTTAAGCAGTTAATAGGCCTCTAAACTTTTTTGCTTAACACCCGACGTCAGATTGTAATAAGAAATGCACGTCAAACACAGGAGGATGATAACTTTGTGATTCAGTTTGGGCGGAAAGAAAGTCACTGCGGTAACTTCCTCTCTTCCCTTCTTCTCCCGAATATTACCACAGCATGACTTTACAAAAATGTCAAGGTTACGCAACACTAATCGAGGTGTGGCTGAAAAATAAGGAGGCTGTTCCTGCTTTGTCTTGCGTGAGACCAGGAGCGTTATTTAATAACCATGCCTTCTTATCATTTGAAAGTCATACGATAGCAGACCACGTGCTTGCATTCTGATGGGTTTATGGGTTGTTGATTGTTGATTGTTAGGACCGGTATCTTGTATTGTGATAGGTGAAGAAATGTCCGCTTATACACTTTGATCTATTAACTCATCTTCTACACATTGAAGAAATCTTCTGTTCAAGTTTTAGCATTCACTCTCTCCTAGTTTTCCTGAAAGTAAAAATGGGTCTGGAGTCTTATGGGTTAATTTCATATAAAGCCTCATTTTAAATTCTTGCTAGGGGCGCAAATATACACTAACTGCAGTAATCACATTAACTACGTATAGATTACTTGAAGTGTGCCTCTGTAAAGTCAGCGCTCACATGCGTTGAACATGCTCGCTGACAGTGGTTTTATTTTGAAAACCTCGCTTGTTTGTGCCGCGTGATTTCTCGCGAGCTTCACACCGGTGAGCGCCTCTGAAAGTGATGAAAAAACTCTGGCCACTGCCACCGGACACCAGAGGATCCTGTGTGCGCGCAGGTATGTAAAATTAATCTTGCTGACGCTTGCTTCTGTTTTACTCTGTTGGGCGAAACTTCTGAGATAATTTCAAACTTCAGTGGAAACTTAATGGGAGATAAGTTCTCGAGGTTATACTCGTTTGATTTAGGAAGTAGCTTTGGAAGTTCACTAATTACCTGCGTTGTTAAATGAAGACAACGCCACAAGAAACGCCACTTTTACCTCAAATTTAACACAAGCAGCGATGTTAAGAAGAAATTAGCCAGACAGAAGTCTGCTGCAATGATTTGTATTTGGTTACCTGTGTGTGCACAAATGCGCACAGCTCACATCACAAATGAACAGGCTATTTATCTCGTTTTGATGCAGTAGTATTGTTATAAAACAGTGGAGCTTCTGTCCTTCTTTCTCTGTTTATCTATTAAGGTGGGCTTCGGGACACAAAATTGTTTCCATTCTTTCGAGAGAGAGAGAGAGACTCTCTTTGTTGTCAGACTAGTTCATCCTGTTTGAATCCCCCTTTGAGCGCAGGAGGAGCGTCCATTCATTCAAGGTCAATAAACAGCCAAAGCTCATGTGTGTTCTTTGTGTCATGTAACTTTAAAACCTTTGACAAGATTTTCTCTGGAGACTTCTCTGCATTGAAAGCCTGTTCCAGCTTCATTGCTCAAATCCACTCGTTCCTTTCCTTTCGTCTCCTTTCATCAGTGTGGAGCAGCAGCCAGGATGATCCCAGTGGGTGAATTCAGATCCCTCGGCACAGAGCCCAGCTCGAAGTATAGGGTCCTGAAGCCATGGTGGGATGTTTTCACAGAGTATCTGTGCATTGCTATGCTCATGATTGGAGTCTTTGGATGCACTTTGCAGGTAAGGTGTCTACACTTTGTGTCCATAAGTTTTCAAAAAGTAAAACCAAGTCATCGCTGACCTTGTCTGTCTCATTGTAGATGCCATGATAATTCCTGCATTATCTGGCCACCCAGTCACGCAAAAATGCATGCACTAACTACAGCTGAACGAACTTGTTTCTCCTGACCCACTTTGTGCACATTCAGATCACAAACTGGCTGCTTAATGTGTGTCTCTCATCACATGAATATCATTTCTGTGTCACATTAAAATAGCACCAAAGTAAAGCAAAGGGACTACAGTGTAGTCAGCGCTAATCAGATATAATAACATACAAATTTCACAACTTGTTTACTGCAGATTTTCTAACTGTTGTGTTTTTCAGAGCAGAAGCATCAGTTTATTCCTCTAATTGTACTAAATTGTTGTTTAAGCGTAGACACCAACAACAAAGGGGCATTACAGGGGACGCATTCATGAAAAGAATTGGTCACAAAGCTGTCTGAATTGCTGCACCATCTACACAGTCTGTTTGGCGAAGCTGAATGTGTGAAAATAATTCAGCAACCAAAGGGGGTCTCTATAGTCTGACACTCATTAGAATATTTATTATTTATTACTTCTGTCAGTGTAACATTTATAAAGTAATTATGGATTTCAACCAAGCAATTAAACATATACCGGTAACCACCACCTTTACAAGGATGGTGTAACACACACATTTAATTTTAAATTAAAAATATTAAATCATCTGCTATTTTCGACCAAAATTTTCACAACTCAAAGTTTATCCAGTCTGGTTTCTTTCATTTACGAAATATCTCAAAAACCTACCAGTAATGAAGAAATTTTTGTACATAGTACATAGTAGTTAGTAGTTAGTTATAACTAACTCACTTTTCACATGCATTTCTCAGTCTGCTTTAGCCCGTCTACCATTGGCCTAGAATACAGCACCTAGGCTGCTAACAAAAAACTAGTCAATACTCATAACAAAAGGCCATAAATAAAGCCATTAATTATTTTTGGCCTTTTGTTCTTCTCATATGTGTATACATAAGTGTGTATGTAGGAATGAATGAAAGACTGTGTGTTTGTAAGTATAAATATGTACTTTTATTCTTTCATCTGTTTTTATCCAGACTGCGAAGCACTTTCTAATTGTGGATTTTAGTGTTGTGATTTCTTCTTCAGACATAGGTAATCGAATTAAATGTAAAAATAGAAATGGCAGAATTAAATCTCCCTTTCACTTAGTGCTGTTAGACACGCTGTGCTCATTAACCTCTGCAGCAGCACAAAATCTCGTTAATTAAAAAACAATAAAGAAGATATTCCACTACAGTGGAATCTTCTGCTTTGGTGATGGATTTTTTCTTGCTTTCCTACAGCAGCATGTTAATAGTGACTTTTACTCTGAAATGAAGAGGTGGAATGGATCATCCCTCCAAGTAGTGTCATGTCTGATGTCATGGCTTGGAAAGTATAAGCCTGTTTCTGATTGTTGCTCGTCTGTTTGATGACGCATCAAAGGGCGGAGGATTTCGTGTATTTTTAAACCCCTCTCTGATTTTATCATCTGCAGTTTTTAGCTTGTGCATTTAGGCTTTACGCGCAAGGTGAAACCTGTTAGTTCATCACTCCCAAAGCGTAGCATTATACACTAAGTGATAAATTGTCAGTATATTACACTTCCGGGAACCCATCACGTCCCTATATTACAAGATCAGAAAAATGAGGAAACATGAGAACTGTTTGGAATGAATCTACACGTGTGCGTTTGTTTTACTTAAATTACTTTGGAAAACACTATCTAACATGCTGGTTGAGGTTAGGGATAGAGTTAGGGTTAGGGCTGGAATACATGGCTGGAACGTGTATTACGGCGGGAGCATCATTCTGCTAGATTTCATCCATAACCTGGCACGTAGCATAAGAACGCGGAAGGTCACCTTTTGCATTCCTCAGGAACGCCTCGGGATTTGACAAATCGTGACTATGTTACGCCTGAGAGTGAGAACAAGCGGATTAGTTTAGGCTTTGCTGTTCTCCAGTCAGAAATACTTGAGTACCAACAAGTGAACCGGGCTTTGTTTTTAATCACGATATTATTATGTTCTTTTTTTTTTATAGCTCACCCAAGACAAGATTGCATGCCTGCCAAGCCACTTCACCAGTCCAACACCAAAAGCAATTGACTGCAGCAACATCAGCAGTTATGGGGACAATGAGAAGTTGCAGAACACACTGGTGACCCCGGCGAGCCCCATCATAGTGGAGGTGTTTGGGCGGAAGAACAATCTGGACATTCATCAATACGTGTTCGTCAACAACTATTGCTATGAGAGGTCTGTTCACTGGTATGCAAAGTACTTTCCGTACCTCGTGGTTATCCACACCATAATCTTCATGGTAACAAGCAGCTTCTGGTTCAAGTTTCCTGGGACATCTTCTAAAATTGATCTCTTTGTCAACATTCTTGACAAGTGCTTTGACTCACCCTGGACCACAAGAGCCCTGAGTGAAGTTTCTGAGGAAAGAGGCGAGGAGAAGCTAGTCAACTGGAGGAGGAACACTATGACTAAAGGCTCCACAGAAGGACAAATCGATGAGGAGGAGACTGTGGGCCTTCTTCGCTCCTGCTCTGTTAAGTCTAATCAAGAAAAGAAAAGTGCAGAACCGAAGTCTACCCTCTCTTTGTTGGATAAGAAGGAAGGAGAGCAAGCCAAAGCTCTATTTGAAAAGGTGAAGAAGCTCCGAACTCATGTGGAGGAAAAAGACATTTTGTACCACATGTACGTTCTGCAAACGTCAGTAAAGGTCATCCATTTTCTTTTGATTATTATTTACACCGCATTGCTGGTACCTAACATTGAGATAGTTGTGCAGTGTTTGGTTCCGCCTGAGCTGACTGGTTTTGATATCTATTGCTGTAACCACAACAAAGCACATCTTTTCTCCAAGCTTGCCTACTGCTATATCTGCTTTGTGGCCGTATTTGGACTTCTGCGTATCTATACCCTCTACTGGCTTTTCCATCGACCTCTAAAGGAGTACTACTTTGAGCAGGTCAGACTGGAGACCGGAATTAATGACATACCTGATGTGAAGAATGATTTTGCCTTCCTCCTGCATCTTGTGGACCAATATGATGCTCTTTATTCTAAAAGGTTTGCTGTCTTTCTTTCCGAAGTCAGCGAGAGCCGCCTCCATCAGCTTAATCTAAACTACGAGTGGACTGACAAAAAGTTGCGCACGCGTCTAGCCAGGAACACCAGAAACCGTCTAGAGCTACACCTGTTAATGTTACCAGGGCTTCCAGAAACCGTTTTTGAAATTCCCGAACTGGAATCACTCAAACTCGAGCAGATGAAGAATGTCACCATACCGGCTAGTATAGCAAAGCTAGAGTCTCTCCAGGAGTTATCAATGGTCTACTGCCCCGCAAAGCTCCAAGTTGCTGCCCTAAACCACCTGAGAGAACATTTAAAGATTCTATATCTAACCTTTGAGCATTTAGAAGAGGTTCCTGTGTGGATGTACACCTTACACTGCCTGGAAGAGCTCCACCTGGAAGGTCCTTTAACCAACGAGGTGTCCAAAAGTCCCATTCTGGATTCCTTTAAAGAGCTTAGAGCTTTGAGGGTCCTCACTTTTCGCTCCAAACTTACAAAGATCCCCTCCAGCATAGGAGATGTTGCGTTCCAGTTGCAGCGCTTGCGTATCTACAATGAAAGTGTCAGGGTCCAGGCTTTAAGCATCCTGAAGAAGTTAACCAACTTAGTTTCACTGGAATTAGTGGGCTGTGAGTTGGAGCGCATCCCAAGTGCTGTCTTCAGCCTGAGCAATCTGCAGGAGCTGGACCTGAAGGAAAACAAACTCACTACTGTGGAGGAGATCCTGAGCTTACAGCACTGCAGGCATTTAGTGACACTTCGGCTATGGCACAATAAAATCTCATACATCCCTGAACATATATCTAAGCTGCATACCTTGGAGACACTGGACATTAGCTGGAACAAGCTAGGAAAGCTTCCCTCTCGGCTCTTCTACTGCACCAAACTCCGGCACCTCGACATCTCTCACAATCAACTCACTTCGCTCCCTTCTGAAGTGAACATCCTGCAGAGCCTGCAGTTCTTCTCCGCAGCTTTCAACTCCTTAGAGACAGTGCCAGAAGAGCTGTTCTCCTGTAAAAGGCTAAAAACGCTGATTCTTGGTAACAACCGCCTTTCACACTTCAGCTCAAAAGTAGCCAACCTTGCCCAGCTGGTCCGGCTGGATATTAAAGGAAACCGTCTGGAGTACTTACCTCAGGAGATAGGGGACTGTCCCCTGCTGAGTGGGCTGATAGTAGAAGATAACCTGCTGGATCAACTGCCATCAGATGTAAGAAGCAAGTTAAATAAAAGCTGAGTGTGTGGAGCTAAGGTTCGTCACATACTTGTGTTTTCTAATTAAAGAGTGGTGGGTGAGCTTGAAAAAACATTTTTGATCCAAATATTTTTCAGAGAGAAGCAAAAGGAAAACCCAAACCACAGCTGACCACTAAAAGAGAACCAGTAACTCTAAAGCTGAAGACTTTCATAGGACTGACCTAAAGAGGTGCTTGTGAGAACACAAAGGTCTAACACAGTTGGATCAGACGGTCTTTAATCTACCAGGTGCCTAGCACAAAGTCCATGTGATGTCAAATTGTGCCATATGCAAACCGCAAACTGCATTAAGTGGACATCATGAAGGCTGCCTCCCGCACGCTTTCTCCAGGCAGCTTAAACCACACTGTGTATTTCTAGTAGGGAAAACACATCTGTGGACAAGTGTGGAAATCCTAATTGTCCCAGTTTTGCATATCCATTAAAAACTGATTTAAAGACTCTATTTAAAAGCAGTCATAACGAAATGATTCATATTTTTTGATTTTCACATTTTGAAAATGTTTTTTATGTGTTGTCCTGAAAATAGCATCTTTTTTTATTAAGTTAAAATGTGTAAAAACACATCTACATTTAATTTTTACAAAACTTGATTTTTACTTCAGTAGATGACACAGAAATGTAAAGTGGAACAAAAAAAGTGTTGTAATTCAAGATCAGATTAATACTGTATGTGGGGATGAAATAAGAGCTATAAGTACTTTACAGAAATAAAACAGCGAACAAGCCTTAACCTTTAAATGTTTTGGGACTGCACCTCCGTTTGTTTACTAAAGACCTTTGAACTGTATCCTGCTTGACGGGTTTGCACAGCGTGAATATGCATTTCTTACAGTGTGGTGGTTCATGTCGCTCCGTTTCAGTTCCAAAACACGTGGAGGGAGAAAAAGCCTTTCAGTAGCTGGATAAAAGGTGTTCATATCTCTGTTTACACATTCAGTCAAATGGAGAAGTGAGTGAACTCATACTGGGGTGGTATGAGGTATATAAGGTAAAGGTTCACTCTCTACAACAATGACTGTGCATGATGTGAGTGCCAGTGGTAATGGCTGCTGTTTCCACTAATGTTTCAGCATAGTACAGGTGATAATTGGAGGTGATGTCCAGGCAGCAGAATTTTAAAAAGCTGTGGCATGTAACATGCAACTATGGAAACTTGCTAGGCTGATCTGTTTAAATGCTTTAAACTGGATATATTTTTACTTCAAATCTTGTTTTTCTTTCTTTTTAAAAAATTTCAAACATCCTTTATGCAAAACTTTAGATGCATGGATTCTGCACTTTTCCTTCACCATTGTTTCCTCCATTCACATCTCATGTTCAGACGCACATAAAACCGGTGCTTCCTGGAAACAGCTTCCACTGCTCAAACGAACTGCAGTCGGTCATGTTCTGGCTTGTGTGACTTCTATGTTCGTGTCGATCAGCACACTCACTTGCCCTTGATTGAAGGATTACTGTGTGTGCTATTTTCTGTCACATTAAGGAATTGAGATGTTTTAGGGAGAATTTAGCACTTATGTTATGAAGGGAAATAAGTTGCACAGTAGGAAGTAAGTGATTTGTCAGTAATTTCTCTATTTCTTTAACCCTTTCACACATAGTGGTCACTACAGTGGACAGCTATTCAAAGGCTGTTTTCTTGTATTTGTGTCAGTGTTGATGGTATACACATAAACCACTACATTGGACAATGATGTGTCAGCCCATACACATCTGTTGTCCGCCTAAGTGGACATGTAAAAAACTCTTTGAAAAGTACATGTTTAAAAGATTGAAGTTCAAAAATCTTTTTTTCATGCCTAAAGATGAATAGAAATACTTAAGAAAAAAAATTCTGAATGAGGATTTTCATAATTCATTCATGAAAGGGTTAAGTCTCAGTTAAAGTTGCAGTCAAGTAGCAGTCTAAATGTGACTAATAATTGACTGGAAAAAATAGCAATACAATGTCTCCAAGATGGTTGTTGCTTTGGGTTGTGAGGAGTGTGCAGAGAGCCGCCGGTTGTGCTTGGTGTTTACTTTTGTAAAATCGGATTATTGGGTGTCTCAGCTATGTGTGTTTCTGGTAAAGGTTCACATTCAGTTCCTGCAGGCTGTGATTTCGTGCAGCTTGATGAAGTGAGAAGCACAGCAGAGCGTGTAACAGCTTCCAGTGACTCATCGTTTGGAATCTCACCAAATGCCAAAGGCCAAACAATTCAGAGGGAATAACAGTTTCAAATGAAAAAAAATGAAGGAAGCACTTGATTTGCAGTTCTCTACATCTTACAGTCTAGTAAAAATTGCACACATGGGAAGCTCCTCCTTTCATGAGCACGAGAGCATTTTTTAAATATGAAACTAATCCCTAAATCCTTTTAAGCTCTATTACATTCGTAAATGAAAGAGATTAGAGATCTGCAACCAACTAATAATCTTAATTACTGATTATTTGACATATTATTCTAATAAACAGTTTGGTCTAGATCTGAATAAAGCGGTGTTACAAAACCAAAGTGCTCCAGTTCATTTCACCAAATATCTTGTTTTGTTGGACCAAAATTCTAAAATGCAAAGAGTAAATTCAGATGTTTGATGTTTTAAACAAATGATCAAACTGCTAGTTAATTATGCAGATTTATTTTCTTGGCAACATAATCACCACAGCTGTAACAGAGGTCAGGGGCAGTCGTTTGGTATCGATTCAATACCAAGTAAAACCCAAGTAAAACACGACAGTCAGCACAAAAAAGATTCATTTTTCACAGTGCATGTTTGAGGTATATTGATTTAAAACAATTCAGTGGGCAAATCGCAAATATCGATCCGATAAAAATACCAGTGTTGGTATTGATACTGTTGAAATTTGGATTGATCTGCCCACCTTTAGTGAAGGGCATTTGTGGAGAAGTGGTTTATGAATCCGTGAAGCTGTGTCACCCCTAATGTCTGTCACCCCTCACTGCTCCTCTCCGCTCTTTAATCAAAATCAGAGAAACTTTATTAATCCCAGAGGAAAATTGAGTATACATACAACTGCATGAAATGAAGTGTAGAAACAGAGACCGATCCCCATCTGCTCCAGTCTGCATACCAAATATCCTTTGGCAAGATACTTACCCCGATGCATCCACTGTGCATGTATTTAGATATAAATAGATATTAACAGACATATAAATATAATATAAAAAGACACAAGTATTAACAATAAATACACTTTAATCCAAGCAAAATAGAAAAACAAGAAGTGTGAAATCTTAGTTATTACGTTAGTTCGGTCAGACATTTGGATAGTTTTGTGTCATCTTAATTTACACACATCTGCGTGTGACTGCACCAGTACGCTGATTCAGGGTTTTCTTGTTTACTCCCACTATTGTTACTGCTGCTTGTAAACCTGCATATTTCTCCCAATCTGTGGATTAACCCAGCCACATTTAGGAAGTGCTTGAATGTAACAGCCACCCACCCAGTCAGTGAAGTCGCTGAGCTCTACCTAGTGGCTGGGCTGTATATTTAACCATCCTGGTTTTGTAACTGATTTATATGTTAGGGTGAGAAAATATACTTAAATATCTATTACACAATTTAAGGGCGTGGTGACGAAGCAGACCTCTGAGCGGAAAGTTGCTAAACTATCTGGGAAAATATGGGTGGGGAAAGACAGCATTTTGAGCAGAATTGCTCCAGTAGACTTTACTCAAACATCAGAGTCTGAGTTGAGTCTGGATTAGCGCTGCTGAATAAACATCACATTCATTTAATGTTAAAATATTCCTTGAAGATGAAAAGATCAGCATTTAAAAGTAGGCAGATATTATCAGCTGTTCTAAAGCACAGCACTTGGTTTGTTTTTTATTTCATTCAAATGGAAATTTGTGAGTTTTCTATTGAAAAATTTTTGATTTGTGTGATCGTTCTGTGACATCATAGATGTCTGCATAGTGAGCTGTGAGCGCAGCAGTTGAACTGTATCTCCTTTCTTGGCAAGTAAAGTTGGCCAGCAGCACACAAGCAAACAAAATGCCCATTGTACCACGAGAGCCCCGAGCACAAACATCAGCAAACTGTGCCACTGTTACCTACAAGCTCCAACAAAACAGGGCTCTCATTCATTTCTACTTCAGTTCAGCTATCTTTGTGACCTTTGTGAGACTTTTCACCGCGCTGTACATTCCAGCGTGGAGTTATTGCAAATGCCCTTGGTGGATCACCATAAGGACGTCTGAGCGGTTAAGACTGCATGGAAAGATGCAAAGAAAAGCACACAATGATTGATTAAATTCCTCTTTCAGTTGTGGTAATCTATTTTGTTTTGGGGTTTTTTGGAGGATTTTTAAAAACATGAGAAGCATCGGGAGTCACGGACAGAGCCGGGAATTTTGAGATAGTGAAGAAAAGATTATCTGTGGACTCTTATGTTCCAGCGACAAGTAGGTGGTGTGGTGATGCAGCGGTTAGCAGTTTTGGCTCACAGGAGGAAAAAAAAAAAACTTCTGCACGTGAACCTTCCTGAGGCCTGATGCGTAGTTTGCATGTTTTTTCTGTGCCTGTGTGGGTTTTCCCCCGGCGCTCCAGTTTTCTTCTATCAGTCCGAAAACACACATATCTTGGTGATTATAACTGTTGATTTTAAGTTCATGTGGATGTGCAATAGATAATAAATAATAATAATGGATTGCATTTTATATAGCGCTTTTCAGGACCCCTCAAAGCGCTTTACAATACCACTATTCATTCACTCTCACATTCATACACTGGTGAAGGTAAGCTACAGTTGTAGCCACAGCTGCCCTGGGGCAGACTGACAGAAGCGAGGCTGCCATATCGTGCCATCGGCCCCTCTGGCCATCACCAGTAGGCGGTAGGTGAAGTGTCTTGCCCAAGGACACAGCGACCGACCGGCAACCTTCCGATTACAAGACGAGCACCCAACTCTTGAGCCACGATCGCCCCGATAGTGGGTAGAATAAACGTTTGATATGAATATGCTGATAAATGTGTCTTTATAGTGTCTTTATAGTGTAAAGCATTTGGTGTGGGAAATGCACTATGTATTTACATAGTGCATTTCCCACACCAAGTGTTTTTTTTTTTTTATTCCTATTTTACTGAACAAAAGTAAAAATATTCATTTTAATCCTCTTGCAACCGTGATAATTTACTCCCCCCATCCCCCTTCGTTCTCTACATCAGGAGTGTCAAACTTATAGGTCACATGCAGTTCAATCTCATTTTAACAGTAAAATCATTGCACTGTAACCTATTAAAAAAAAACTAAGTGTAAATAAGTACTTCCTTAAAACATTAAACCTGAAATAAATCTAGCCTAAGAACAAAAAATAAATTTACTTACAGCAAAATTTCTGTTTTTCAACTTTCTATCATTAAAAAAATGTTTCAATCAAACTCAATGAACCAGGTCAGCATGGCTCTTTGTTAAAAATTACAGAGTAGGAGTTTTCACCAATTTACCCAGCATCCAGTGGTCCAGATTGTACCCCACCAGGCCAGTTCTGACCAATGGCCACTAAAGCCCAGAAATTAAAATAAAAGTAAATCACTTCGTTTTTAGCCTTTTGTTATGACACCCTAAATTCACACACACCCACACACACAAAAAGCTGAGATGTCCTGAGTGATCCCAGTGAGCAGAAACCCAAGAGCAGTAGCTCTTACTAGCCAATTACAGAATCCAAATCAAAATGAAAAGACAGCAAAACTTCAAGTTCAACACTTTATTTTGTGCTTTCTTCTTCAAATAGTGAAGTGAATAATCTCACTTAGATTTTAAAAGTATTTATATAAATAACATTTCAACAAATCACAATAAGGGTTGCTATTTACAAAGAGGAATATTCAATCCTATTTTAACAATAAATAGGAGTAAATTCAAACTCTAAGTACATCTAATTAATAGAAACACAACTATGCAAAGCAATCAGGGTGCACAATGTCAAGTTTTGTAAATTAAAAAAACAACAACATACAACTGTTACAATTCTTACACAAAGGAAATAATTAGAAAACACTGGGGGCGGGGGGGGGACTATCTACAAATGTGCACTCCCAATTCATAGGGAAAACAGATATATATGTATATGTTCATATAAGGTGCCTAAATTGCACTGTGCAAAAGAGGTGTCTACAGTATATAGCCACCCATCCACTGAAAATAAGCTGCCAAGACAATATGTCCTGTCACATAATAATGCTGAGCCACTGTTAACAAAAGAAAAGAAAAATCCTTTACACAGCAACAAAAATCAAGTTACCAGGACTGAAGCGAAACAAAGTGTGAGGTTAGGGTTAGGCAAAATACACCCACTTTTCAGGCTAACTATGAATGTGCGAAAAAAGCAAGTCAATCATATCCGGCACACCTGAAGCCCGGGCCACGTCTACCGCTGTCTGACCGCTGACGTTGGCGTGTTTAAGGTTGGACCGTGGCGCCAAATACTTCACAACATCCCGGTGGCCTTCCCGGATGGCGATGTGAATAGGGAGTGCGCCACTCCTGTCCGGGATGTTTACTGAGGCGCCGTACTCCACCAGAACCTCCACGGTGTCAAGGAAGCCTGTTCGAGCTGCGTCGTGGACAGGCGTTATCCCGTGCCTGTCCTGGACGTTGGGGTTGGCTCCTTTTTCTAACAACAGGCTGGCAATCTTGGAGTTCCCCATCATCATCACCTGTTGAAGACATTAGAGGAGAGGTGAGGAGAGTGCACTCTCAAATTCAACACCAGTGTGCAACCCTGAGAGTTTTTTTTAAACAGTCTTGCATCAAGCCGGATTCTTTTTCAATGTAATAAACACAAGCAAACAAAGTAGGAAGAGTTAGGCCTTTAGTACATCTATGCAGGAAAAACAAATCATGCCAATACAGCAGCCCTACATTAAATTTTACACCAGTGTGTTGCATTCATCTAGTGTTTCTGTTTTTTTTGTTTTTGTTTGGGTTTTTTTTGTTAGGGG
>NW_005187750.1:347408-368094 GCF_000239375.1 Pundamilia nyererei | reverse complement strand
GGTTTAGAAGAAAATGAGTTAATGTTAACTATTGCACTTAAATAATACTTGAAGTCAGTTATAAAGCGTAAATATCAAACAGCTTTTTAGTTCCACTTCTGAAATTTTGAGGGATTTTTAATATATTTTATTACATATGAAACATCTCAAACTCAAAGTTTCGTCACCCTGAGTTTAGAGAAATTTTGAGGGACACTTTGTTTTCACCAAATTTGAACAGTGAATTAAATAATAAACACAATAACTGCAGGCGACATCCCTGTTCGGGGTCGCTCTATAAATGGTGAGGACATATTAGGTGGACTCCAGTGTGAGGTATCACTCCTATTCACTGCTGTTTATAACATGACTATAACGCTAAATACAGGCCATATAACTAAACGGGCTGTGGGGGCAGAAGCTTTCACTTTAAGTTAAATAATTTATAATTTTACTGTCTTTACAGACACCTTTATTGACACGCTTTATTCTAACATTAAAAACATGGCGCTACAAGCATATTCGAGAGAAGCGGCTGGTAATTTTTCCGCAGGCCATCGTTACAAAAGAGAAGGAGATTATTCTGAGACCGTAGGACGAACTATGTTTGTCCACCAAATGAAATGTGGGCTGTTAATACTTCTGTATATGTTTATAGATCTCACGTGAACACTTGAATTGATCCTCACCTGTAGGGCAGTCCTGCTAAACTCATTTGGAGTATCAGGATGCACTCTGCATTCCTCCAGGATCCTCTGCACCTCGCTGGTGTTCCCTTTGGCTGCTGCCGCCGTCAGAGCTTTGCCGGCATCCATCTGACTAAGGACCATTATAGTCTGCCTTCCTGCCTGCTCGGAGAGAGACGTACCACAGTTACGAGGAACGCAAAACAAACACGATAAGAGGGAGAAAAAAAACCCAAACTGAGGCTGGCAGGTTATTGTCGCCTACAGCTAACGTTACTACAGCATCCGGCTAACGTAAGCCGTAGTTCCCCGCTGACGCCATGTTATATGACTCCGTGCTTACTATTCGGAATTCTGCCGGCCGCTTTAACAAAGCGTACTGCTGAACAACACAAATATAAGCTCTACCGCCAGAGGCAAGTCAACTGAAAGACACAAACAACTAGCCTCCCGGCTAACAGCTAACGTTAAAAAGAGAGCTAAAAAAACAAAACGAAAGCGCATTCAAGCTACCTGGTTTACTTCCACAATATCCAACGCGTCGCCAAGATTTTCGACCCCGCTGTCTCCACGAACCAGTAATTTTTAAAAGTAATTAAAACAACATACGTTTATCAACATTACAAAATACATTTGCGCGCTGAGCGCTATACAGCGGTGTCTCCAGACTACAATTTACAAACATTGGGGAGAAAATACGCTGGCCAATCGCAGCTCGCCAAGAGGGTGTTGCGCTTCCATATATGGTAAATCGGGAGGAGTTACAACTCTGTTACTACGCTGTCACTGTGGTAACAGGAGCATTTGACCAATCGGCGCACACGGCTAAGAAAGCGGGCGATTCGTATACGTTGAGGTCTTCAAAGGCAGTTCATTCAGATTTCTAACCTTCGAGTGTATTTCTCCAGAGGCAAGTGTGGAAAAAGGCGGGTTTAAGCATTTAATTTTGGGCGGAATTTAGCGACTGTGATTGCATAAAGCCTTACTAGAATACGATGGCAAAATCCACCTTGTGTGGTGTTTTAAACTCAAGAGAAAGACAACGTTTTTCATTAACACCAAGGTTAATGATTACAAACTGTTCTAAGTGAATCATTTTATTAATTTAATAATTAAATAATTTGCAGTGCTCGCACAATAGAACATCACAATCAAATTGCTCATAGATTTAAAAAACACAAAACAACACACACAAGATCAATGTTACACAGAGCAGGTGAAAATTTAAAGACATTCTTTCAGTCTAGTTAAAGTGATCATTTATGTTCCTTAGGAAGTCCTGGAAGTGAGGAAAATGTATTCAAGTTTCTCCACAGGTGTTACACATTGGTCCTCAGCTGGTAATCTAAAAAAATAAAATAAATAAACAGAGTTAGAAAGGTTAAAATTGGACTCAGTTATTGCATCTGGGTAGGTCACTTCCTGCTTGGTACAACCCAAGTCCAACAGACTACTAATATACCTCCACTTTGTGTTATGTAGCGGACCCACGGTAAAGCCTGGTACCCACTTTTTTCTATAATCTTCATATACCGCACCTGGTAGAAAAAAGCAGCAAGACACATTTGCGTAGTTAAAGTCCAGCTTCCCACAGTCATTACACCAATTGATACTGGACGAAAGGGGTGAACTACGAAGTGAGATTAATGGGTTAGTGAGCTATGCTGAGCTTAAAGAGCTTTCTGTGCCAGGAAAGTGGCTCACTTTATGCCTGGCTAAATCACGTGTTCAGAGGTTTTGCTTAAAACTGGATGAAAGTGCGATCTTTTATCTACAGCATGTTTTAAGTGCGTCATAGATTCTCTGCTGGGGAACCATTTACATTTAATATTTAATACTTTAGAGTCTAAATGTATCCAGTTTAATGTCCAGTCATCACCTTAGAAATGAAGAGGATCGCAAAAGAAACTTACGGATAAATCAATTAAATGCTTATTTTAACCTTCTCTGTAATTGCTAGATTAACAATTGCCTGCAATATTGCATTTTATTATTATATTTAGATTTGTAATTGCCATGTAATTATCGTATGATTGTGATAACGTCTCTGATTGGAGTAGGATAGTAGTCATTTTGTGTGGAAGAAAAGTCACACGACCCATGAAACACACCTTTTTGTATGAGCGAGCACAGACGTTGAGGCAGAAAGCCCAGCTTAACGGAGCTGATAACTGCCAACATGATACCCATTATCTCCAACTGGGGTTTTAGGTTTTGTTAAGTCAAGTAAGACAAAGAAAGCCTGGCTGTGTTGAACTTTATTCATAGTATAATAAGCAGAATAGGAAGCTTCCCGGGTACCACTAAGAACTTTATAATGCATAAATAATAAAAACAGTATACAAGACTTTCCATAAAGATGCTTTGATTGTAGTTTAGTCACACTACTTGGGTTTTTTGACGTTAAAGGAAACCAACACACCTGTATTCCTGAGACTGTGAAGTATGGGATTTCAAATTTCACAGTTATGGGAGGTTTGCTCTCCGCCTCTTCATTCTCCACGCTGGGCAAACCAAAATGAGCTCTCATGAGAAACTCTTTACCTCCCTGCATGGATGGACACACACAGTAAAAATGTGTAAGACACAAGAAAGCACAACTTTAGTCTGCAATAGTTACAACATGTTGTGAATTTCTTACAGGAAAAGACTTGATGGTCCACACAACCAGGTTCTTCTCAGGCACATATTTGGCATTTCCTGTGCTGGTTTTGAACTTTGGCGAGTCTGCATCACTGGGGACAGGGACCCTCACTTCTACGTTATTTGCCACCGACTGCTTTTTAAACTGTCCCTTTGCCTGCAAATACAGGAATGTTATAGAAGGATATCTTATGAAAGTCACCTTTTTCCTGTTGTTTAAGGGAGACTGGCCCGTCACTGGACAGGCAGCGTAAGGACGTCATTGGTTTTTGAAACCGAACAAAGACAGTTAGTTACTGATGGTTAACAGGGAGTCGTGTGATTGTTGGTTTGTTTTTTTCTAATACTGTAGGGTCTTTACCTTACGATATGGAGCACTTTGAAGCAACTGTTTCTGTGAAAATCAGGCTATAAATAAGATGGAACAATGGAAATCACTTTTTGCTCTAACAGTTTGTCTCTAGCAGGTTTGGGGCTAAACAGTTAAACCATAGATATAAATGTAATTGTGGTTAAAAAAAAACCAAATATAATTGAGTAGAGTACCTTAACCATAATTTCCACTCGACTGTGAGAAAATTTCTCTATGACAGATTCGATCCATATCAAAGGCTTCACCTTTAAAAGACAAAAGGTAGAGTTTAGTTACACACAAGTTTAACATTTTATCTACTTAACATGCAAATAATTCTGTTTAAATGTTAATTTAATCCACGTGTTAATGTATAGCACTGTAACGCTCACAAAAGTTTGCTTTCTTTCATTCACTTACTCTGTTTAAGTCTTTACACTGTTTCTTTTCCTTATCATGTGAATTTCTCAGTCATTTTTATGTATTTATTTATGTAACTAGTACAAGGAAGTAATTCTATTAGCAACTTCTACAGTGCACAAAACATAAAGATTAATAAATGCAACAAATATCTGAATTTCATATGAGTATAAAGTAGTGAGCTGGACAATACATGAGTATTGATGCGGTAGGACATGAGTTCAGACTCCCCATCTGGAGGAATGAAGGAGATTGTTCGATCGCTCTCAAAACGTGAGAGACGGACACACTGATGGAACTTCACGTCCTCCATCATCACTGTCTTTCCTTTGTCACCTGAGCATAAATCAACACAGAGTACTCAAAGTACAAATAAACAGCACCAACTTGTTTTTCCTCTAAGGCTGGGGTAACACAGTGATAATGGGTACACAGAGGTCGCATACGTACGTCCAGTGAGGCCAAAAAGCACTCGATCATTGAGGCCCAGGCGCAGTTCGGGCATCCCCGACAGCATGGTTTTTAGCTTGATGCTGCCCACAATGTCACTGCTCATCACACTGCCATTAGCATTCACCTAAACAAATGACATTATTAAATCATTTAAAAATGAGTTATTTTGACAAATATTTGAATAATTATTAAGGAGAAGAAACGGATTTAAATAAATGATTTTGACTTTGTCACAAAAAGTATTTTGTCACTTAAACTGACAAAATACATCAATGGCTTCACTACCACACTGCTAAAATTTAAGGGTACATCACAGTATAATATCAGTTACACATATCAGTAACAGTTACACACCATAGCCTCGGAGGACTAAACAGACTTCATCATGCTGAATGCTGCTAGGTTGAAATTCAGGTCACATGCACTACTATGTTTTGCACTTACAGTTTGTATAGTTTCTAAGACTTTAAGACTCTCTAAGACTTGGTTTTTTTTCTTGCTTTTTATATATACTGGCTATTTAAAAAACATAACTTTTTTTGCATGTAGAAGAGTAAAGTGAACAAGTCAAATTCCTTGTTTGTGTGGACAAACTTGGCCAAATCCTCAGACCCCCTGCGAGACCTTACACTGATGCAGTGGGCCCTGGGTTACTCGTAGTGCAGGACATTGCCTCATCTCATGAGACATGATTTCCTGGAATATCAAAGCCAGACCTGAACCCAATCAGAGCATCTGACAGCACTACAGACTGTCCAAAAGCTAATTCATGGACTACTCGAGTTCTGGGAGGAGATACCACTGGACACAGTACCAAAATGTGGGAGCTATATCAGCCCGTGATTTCAATCTTTAACCTTAATTTTTGGGGTGACTTTGAATCCACCCCTGAAATGTGTATGTCAGCGAAGATTTTTTTAATTTGAATATTGCATTCATCCAGATCCAATGTGTAATTAAAGTGCTCCCTTTACAAAAATGTAAATAAGCAGTTAGTCCTAAAACTAACTTAGTTATAGGACTAACTATAGAACTGAATTGAACAAGACTTCAGAATTGAATCAATAATGTAGTCGTTACATAACCAAACCAATAGTTAGTATGCAAGTCCAATGGATTGAGGAATCCTTCCTTTCATCTTACCAATACATTGATGGACTCGATGACATCAATGAAGACCTCGTTCTTTTTGTACTTGATACCCTCTGACCTCCAGGACACAGCATTGGTCACAGTTGTCGGCACCTTGCTCTTTGCTACTTCAAGCTTGGCACCTTCCTGAGTAATGTACCTACAGCAGAGAGGTGAAGATTTGCTGTCATGCAACACCAGACTAGCTTTTAAAGATATATTTAAAAAAATGTGTGTGTGTGCATGTTGAAGATTCTCACTCTTGTAGTATCTTGCTGTCAGTAGTCTGAGGGAATCCAAAGTCCATAAGTTCATCCAGCAGCTCATAGACAACCACAAAATTATCCTGAATGCTCTCCTCTTCCAGTTCTTTAAAGTACTCTGTGAACACCTGTGTACGGACATGCAAACACCGTCATTATCTGGACAGGATTTGAGTAACTGCCGGAATTTACTCTGGATTACAGCCATCTTTGACTGTCATGTTTCACTGATGTCCCAAAACAACAAAACCATTTCTTTGGAACCAGGATGCACAGGCAACAGGAAATATTTACATTATTCACCACACCAGGCATCACTCACCTCAACTAGTTTGTAGAGAAAGGCATACACCAAGGAAGCGTTGGAGTTCTTGTTTGTTGTAGCAACAACTGTATCGAGATCAGGTCAAGGAATGTTATGAAGTTAAAAACACTGCTGTAAAAATCAAGGACTCATCTTTTCATATGATTGCTAACGGTCATTGCCTGCAAAGGATGTCATTAAACACTCAGGACAGGGATACGGTAGAGGTTGCTGTGTTTGATCCACATGAAGTGAACGCTGCCGTGTGACATTACGGGACAGAGAAGACCTTCCTCTTCATGCTGCATGAGCAAAGGCATGAAGTGGTCAATCTCTGACATGTCCACATCGCCTTTGTAGTTCCGGCAAATCAGCACCTGAAGAAGGAAGCATACCAGCACGTGGTTACGAGACAACTGTTAATATAGAAATTCCTACTTATGGAATGGCTTCTAGTGTCATTCTGTTAAATGATTGGAGGGCAATGGATATCAAAATAGCAGAGTTTCAAACAGACCCTCAACTGGAAAAGCGATTAGAGAATGATTGGATATAATCACAATAATAACAACTGATCTTGTGATTCTCAGTAAAAAGAACTAAGCTCACAGATTTTAAACAACACTGATGAGGAAAAATATTAAAATTGTCTTTATTTTTAAGAAATACTCTTCTTTCTCTTTAATTAAAAATTTCTCAGATTAATTATCATTTTGTCCCTAATAGTGGGACAAAATGATAAAAATTTGTCACAGACATTAAGACAAGACTCAGACATCAACCTTTTTTTAAGGTTCCGAGTCTTATTCATAATATTTCTCATACAAACATGTAATCTGTTAAAACACCAATATATCCATAAATATCCTTATCTACCAGAAATTTACACAAATTAATCCATCTTTAATTAAACATGGCTTCATTTAGACATTTAAACCTAAAAATTCTGATGTGTGAATAAAAGTAAACAAGAAATTGGAACATGGCCTTACTCAGCGTTCACATTCCTGTTTAGGAATGATATGTACATTTAATATACGTTAAAATACACAAACCACCAAGATGGGCAGAAATGTGAACATCAGAGGGACAGGACAAGCTGAGCACTTTGGAAGCAAAGTTAGAGAGGTGAGGCTGAGATGGTTTGGAGGGCAAAGGATGTTCAATATGCAGTTGTCAGACAGAAAGAAGACAATAGAGGAGGTTCATAGATGTAGCAAAAGGAGACATGGTGAGGGTTGGTGTGACAGATGAGGATGCTACTGGATAGGGTGAGATAGAGGCAGATGATCCACTGTGGCAGACTCCAAAGGAAGCAGCCAAAAATATTGAAGATTCTTCATGGAAGTAAGCACCTGGGGAAAAGCATATCGTCGAAACTTTTGAACCCTGACACCTGCATATTCCTCCCTTAACTGATCAGACAGGAAAAGAAATTTTAATGATCAGATTATGAGATAAATAAAATCAAACAGGCAAACTGCATTTTCAAAAGACAAAACCACTAAATATAAGAAAATACCAGTCATAAGTAAAATAATAGCAGAAAATTAAAGCTTTTAATCACCAATATGGCAGCCCTTTACAACAGATGCTGAGACAATAATTACAATGATTAGTTACAATGTGACTATTATTATTATCATCATCATCATCATCATTATTATTATTAGTTCTAGCTATAAAGTAGACAAAAATTCACCAGCATGCAGCCTGTTTCAGTTGCTCCTGCTTTTTCTCTTTATTTTAATTTTTTTCTAGTTACTTATTTCTTTGTCCTTTAATACTCTCTAAGGAAATTATGTAAAGTATTCCGATTCTAATTCTGAAGTGGTTGCTAATCTACTCTGAATGGAAATAATCATCCTTTTTTTGCCCCTTCATTTTAAAAGTATTTAAAAAAATGGAAAGCTCGAAGAGAATAGTATTTTGATAGCTCTGTATAAAGTTAGGATCCATAAATATTTTTCTTTTAGTTGTTGATGGGACTGATTGTGTCATGACATGTATAACAACAGTCTAATTCACCCAGGTCATGCATGAGAAGGACATATTATTATCTGGTGATGGAACCTTAGGTGTAGGGGAATAAAAATGTAAATAAAAGTTTTTGATGATGATTTGTTTAACCAATCAGAACCCAGACCCCTCCAAAAACAGATCTATATTTGGTACATCCCCTCTCCATCTCAGTGTCGACTGGCCTTGGAAACGACACATGCAAACCAACCAACCAACCTTGAAACTTGCTGGTGAAAAAATAAAAGAATGTATGGATTGAGCTTGGGTTGGAGTAGATAAATAGTAATGTCACCGCATCGCACACGCAACATGAAGCCACGAGAAACATTAACTCGAGGGTAAAGTTACATGTTCTGTCTGTCATGCCAGAGTCATGCAGGCTCCTGTGTAAACATAAACGTGACGGTGACACAAACTATCTACCTGAAGGCTACATGTGCTGCAACACGCTTTCGCTTCCATTGTTTAAAGCTTAATTTGCATTGCCATGTATCCGGAAGTAGAAAACTAAAAGTAAAATAAAATAAAATAAGAAATATAAGAAAGAGCGTGTCGCACGGTCTGTTATAAATTTTTAACAACGCGTTTAATGTTTAACAATTAAAAGAGCACCAAAAAAATTCAACCCAGCAACCAAAACTGGTTGCTGTGTTGTTACTTATTCCTGCGCGCGTGGCAGGAATAAGTAATTATCAGTTGTCTAAAATTAGCTCGAGCTTTGCTCTTACCTTTCCCTTCAGATCCAGCACAAAGATAGCGGAGGCGGACATCGTGTCTGAACCCGGAGGACCAACAGCGTGAGATTTCACGAAGCGCCGAAACTGAGTTTAAAGCCTAACTCGAGACTTTTTGCTGCAGCTTTGTCCTGAAAATGTCAGGAACCGTTTAGGCCGGGCTGATCGCGGAGTCCACGGTGTCTTTTTCCTGAAGGTCCAGTGACGTCACAGCATGCAGGTGAAACATTAACTAGCTCACCTGAGTAAATGAAGTCCAGGAAGGGTGTGCTCCCCGCTTTAGCCGCCAGAGTGCGCCACAAACCGACAAATCATAGCAGGCACCGCGACAAGTGTGTGACCTCGTGACCTCTGTTGGTCGAGAGGTTTTTCAGCGTTGATCCACCTCATCACCCCCTCCAAATGCTGCTTCATATTACAAGTTAAAAAAGAATGTCATAAACTTATATCTGGAATTGGGTTTTCAGAAGCAGTAAAAGCAGCACTTCTTAAGCACACCTGATTATTCACCTGTGAAGATTGTGGGTAGGTATGATGTTAGCTTAAATCTTAAGTCGCAAGTAACATTTTCTTATTTTAAGCATCTGTGACACATTTTCTTGTTGCTGTGTGACTGTTGTACAAGTTAAAAGAAATACTTGTTATTTTATTTTATTGTATTTTATTGATGTAATTGTGGTTTTTAAGTTATCGGTTGATTGTCTGTAGATCGATGGTTGGATGTGTTGTGTTGTTTTTATCTGTGGACCCCAGGAAGAATAGTTATCGCTGCGGTAACAACTCATGGGAATCTGAATAAAGAATAAAGAAAGAATAAAGACTGAAATTATTATACTTCTTCTTCTTCTCATAATGATAATGATAATATTAATAAAAGTACTTTGAAAGTTGAAAAATTCAAACAGAAGACCAAAAATAAAAGTAAAAGTATACAGATCAATTTTTAGACTCAAAATTCAAAAGTCATGCAAAACATCTATCCATGTCTATAAATATTACATGTAAATACAAATTTTTACAGCAGCACAAACAGAAAAGCTGCCAAACCTGTTGTACGACTTTTTGTTTTCTTTTTGCTAAAAATCTAAGCAGCACCTATTGAAGTATGTATTACACACTGGGGATTTTAGACTTCGTTAGTTAGTTGGTTATTAGCTTATTGGTGATGCAGTGCTCGGCGCTGTCACCTGTTTCGACCCTTCTTGGGCTTTCCGCCTAGAGTGTTTGTCCTGCCCAAGTTGAAATGTTTTTTGGATTCCTCCATAAGTCCAGTTCACCCCCTATCAGATGAAATATTCTCCAGCACACCTTGGCTCTACTTTTAGTGTAGTACATGCACTTATACTTGGAATGACAGGTATTGCACAAATTTATGAGCCCTATTAAGAACCCCATGAAGACAGAAATCCAATATAAACATATCTGAGACACGTGGTGACCTCGGCTTATGCTTGTTGCTTTTTTAAAGATTATTCTTCTTTGATTTGTTTGCAGTATTTCTTTCATTGTTTAAGCTTGATCATTCTGTATTCACTATTGACATTTATAATATGACATTTCTTCTCTTAAATGACACCTGTCAGTACTTCTTCAATGATCAAGCTATGTTTCAAATGAACAATAGAAACAAATAGTTGCAGTGTTGCAGACGAACAACACGTTGGGTGTTATTAATCCCCCGAAGATTAAATCCTGTTCTACGTTGATCTGCGAGTGTGGCATGCTGTCTTTAGCTTCAGGGCTGTACAAACATTTTTCTGCTCACATGCTTCGGGAGCTCGGCCTCTCCGTATGGTATTATGCCTCAGATCTCAGCCTCCACTTATCATCTGTGTGTAAAGAGGCTTGCCTTAGAATAACATGCGCGTGTGAACATTTGCATCAGGACAGCAGATGGAGATCAGTCGTTTCCAGTATCCCACTCCTTTTGACAATATAGGGTTGGTTCCTCTTATCTCGTCACTTTTTTTTCCTAATGATAAATTACTTTATCTTAGCTATAAAAAAGAAAGGCACACCTTAGACATGTTGCATTCACACAGGATATAAGATACAGTAGAAGTGACTCAGAATAGGCTGGTGCGCCGATATTAGTCATTTTATATGATGCATTTTAATTAAAATTGTGTGCCGCTACAGTTTCTTAGCACTGTGCAGCTTTTTCCATAGGAGATCTAGAAATGTTTTTCGTTTTAGGTACCAGCGTCTCTGCATCTTCATTTAACATTTAGCAATGAGAGTATGTGTTTAGCTCTCCCTTATTAGTTGATGTTATCTGAACTATACAGAAATTACAATGGCAGAACAGAAACGGCTGCAAACATAGGGAAGCAATAGTCAGACGAGAAGAAAAATAATTTCCTGCTGCTTACACACTTGACAACAAAACAATAGTATTCCCACTCCTAATTGTATTAAAATACTTCAGATGTTTTAATCTGCATCCATTGGAAATTGTGTCCATGTCAGCTTAAGGAAGTGAGCATGACTGAGGGTGGGTTTTGACCTGAAATGTCTGCAGAATCTCAAATTCAGCAGAGCATTAAATATTATTTGTAATGTTGTAGCCAAAGTGGGATTTAATCTTAGATCCTAGCTTTTTATCTTTGAGTACAAAATAAACAAACAAATAAATAAATAATTAAAACTTAAAAATGGTTTTCTTTGATTTGGATAGAATTTTTTTTTCTTCTCTTTCACCTTTTCTGCATTTTGATGGCAAAACAATCACTCACAATGCTCTAATGTTATTAACATGATTTGCTGTGCAGAGTTTTCCACAGTGCCATCAGTAGAAAATGGTCATCGTCAATTTTAACAGGGTTGGTACATTTGTCTTACTATGACACTGGAAATATATCTGTTGCGTATATCTTAAGTCTCAATTATTTTAAATCCATTCATTTATATATAAAATAGAAACGGTCTTGATCATACCTGTCTTAATGTGACTTAAAATCAGGAGCAAATGTAAGACATTTCAGCAAAACACCACTCAAATTAAACCACTTAATCATTGTGATTAATGTTAATGTAAAATTAATATTAATTAATTTTCTTAACTGATGCTCCCATGATATCTCCAGATACAGTAGGGTAGTATTTTGTACTATGCAAGATACCAGTAAAACTCACCTGAACATGGTAAATATACAGCACAGCAATAATAATTCACCATATTTAGGCATTAGCTAAGCATAAGAGTTAATTTCTTACTTATAATGACTCGAGATTTGTATCCTTATCTCTCCACAGGTGCTAGAAACATTAGTGAGCTTGGATGTGTGAGATAAAGTGTAATACAAAATCATGATTCTATGGGAAACACCAAAACTTTGACTGTCAACACTATGCGAAAGCAAACGGAGGCTGCTGGGATCAGGGCGGTTGAACTCAGCATGGTGGCTCGGGGGGTGAAACTAATATCATTGAAAATAAAGGCTGTGAGTGCTAGCTTTGGACCGGATGTCGACTGTCCAGCAGAGATGTACCTGACTTTGCACTTTTCTCCTCATCCAATGGAGCCTCTTCATTTTACAGTGTATTAAAACAAACAGCTTTCCATTTTACAGCACACGTATCAGCCGAGAGATAGCCAACCCGTTTGGCCTCTACAACGTCAAACAAAAGCAAAACAGGTTGTTGCTGTTACCTTGCCATCGGGACATTTGGTACTCTGTTTGGTAACCTGACAGGGGAATATCTGTCCTCCATCTGTCACCCATCTCCTCCCACTGCCGGTTTTCGTAAACACTCCCCTTTGCTTACGAATCAGTGGTGTGAGATTGAGCTCCACCCTTTTTTTTGCCACTAGGCCAATCGTAAGACAACAAACATATGTAAATGGTGAGGCGATTAGAAGATGCAGATGAAAGCCAGCATAGCGGGGAACAGGTGTCACTAGTCACCTGAGCCCCAAGGGTATCTATTGTCTCCTGGGTATACAGACAATGGTTCTCAAGCAAACTATCCGTGTGTCAACAGTGATGCTGGTGGCGAGGGAAAAATAAGGTTTAGTTTTCTGGATATGCTGTTTGACCGTACATGCAATCAGGCAAAATCGTTTGATTTAAATATGCAACCACAAGCTGACTGAAAAGCAATTGTGAAAATTGTGCAAAATATAGAGATGACATTTGGCCTCGAGCAGATGTGAGACTGTTGGGTGTGGAAATTTTCAAGTGGAATGTGGATCCCAGTTCTTGACAGACAACATACCACAGCTTTCCAGTGAGTCAACGTGACTATGATGCAGCATGTACCATCGTACGAGCAGGGCCCAAACGTGACGTCAAATCACACTTTAGTTCTCTTTATGATATGCCATAAACACAGTCCTAAAATAAGTCCAATAATTATTTATGTTATTTATCTTTTGATGGCCTTCTTTGTGTCCTGGCAAAGAGACATCCCTCTAATATGCAAACAGATAGATAGTACAGTAGGTAACCATCACACGAGTAATACTTGTGCTGCATGCACAGTCCATAAAATTAAACCTTTATGACTTAGTTTTAATCATGTCTTTACTTCTCTGTTAAAATCAGCCGAGTATTATGAGGAAAACTCACTTAACTTCCTTCTGTCCTATCATGATGTTACCTTTTAGCTTTTATAGAAAGACCTTTTTTATTGTTTATTGTGCAGAACACAGAAGTATACCACATATATGAATTGGAACTTATGGGTTAGCATGACTGTTACTCTCTTTTACTCAGCATACCTTAGAGTAGTGCTTTCACAACACAATGATACAGTAAGGAAGTGAGTGAGTGCATATGACTTGCTGTAATTTACAGTCTAGATTAGATAACGGGCCCTTTTTACTAACTTCAACACTTTGCAACAAAATACAAAACTGTTTATCTGAGTTTATCAGCCCCCACAACTTTCGCTAAACAATCTTTTTGCTGTGAGGCAGCAGTGCTGATCACTGCACCTCTTGTTTTAAAAACTTAGAGTAACAATGATGTGAAACTTGAGTTTTGACTCACACCCTATGCTGCAACCTAGACACATCATTAGTGGTGTAACCTCTGGTTTTTCAGGTCTTTCAATATGATCCGCCCTTGTCTAGACAACTCAGTCAGGGGTAACCAGTCCCAACTTGTATAAAGGTAGCTTGTGGGTTCACCCTTTTGGTCCACAACAATCTTGGTGTCTTTTCAGCTGCATCAGTGATGTGCCTGATGGCTATCTTGCTGTGCAGTTCCCTGATCCCCAGTAGCTTGATAGACCTGTAGAGTGGCTCTCTGGCAAACTGTTGGCTGCTGACCTCATTCGGGGAGGAATGTAAGCTTCCCTCTTCCTCTCAAATGCCACTGACATCCCATCTTCCCAGCGAGCAGTCAACTCCAGGAGGACTACCTGCCTCGATGGCTCTGTCATTAGAAGAATGTTAGGCCTGATGACAGTCACACCTATCACCTGGTTCATTGTCTGCTCCCCTCCACACCCTGTCGCATCTCAGCCGTTCTGCTCAAGTGGGTTCCCTCAACACCTGCTTGGATCACTGCCTGGACCACCCAGCTTCTGTCTTTCCCTGGTGTTCTTGAGTATTGACAAGTCCTGCCTATCCTGTCACTACCAGCAAACTGTGCCACAGCCACTCATTAATCTGATCAACAAACTCTTTACGATAAATTTACAACACAACAATACCAACAACACTCTGGAAATTAAGCCAACTGAACACAAAAATAAAAACTAAATAAGATAAAAACAAATGAAAAATAAGTCTCATACCACAGAACAAATAGTGTCATAAACTGATGGTGTTTTCCTAAATATTTCCAGTTTGCATCTTTTATTTCTTTTTGTCATTTTCAGTTTTCATCTCCTCCCCGACTATAGAATTAGATGCCGAGAGAGGCGCAGGCTTCATCAGGCTGTTACTTAACAAGTCTTCATGGTCTCTGTCATTGGTTTATATACTTGCAGTGTGTCTTAATTTTTCCATGAAGTGGACTATATCAGTTGGATGAATTATTCTAGTTGCTATTAAAGATACAGCACCTCTTCCTTAGTGACCAGCACTAGTGTTCTCTGCACCCTTTTAATACACAGAGGAGAACCAGAGTTATGTAGGAGGGTTATTAGATTTATGAGGGGATGTGTTTTGGTTGTTCTTGTTTATTAGTGTGTCGGGCCATCTTGGACTCTTCAAACAGTGCTGCACTTTCTTTCCTTTTCTTTAATGACTTAGGCTGAATTATGCATGTGTACTGCTTGACCACAGGGCATTAAGGATAATGGGTTTGGCCATTTATCTTTAATGGATATCCATATGCATATGGGTAAATAGAGAGCGATTCCACTCGGAAATTCTCAGTACAGAGATGAAAAAAAAAGAGTTTATTTTCAAACTTAATTTTTGTCCATTAAGATGACAAGACAAGAATATAAACCACCAACTCAAGTCCCATTAGTAAACTCTTTGCAGAATTAGGACAGCCATTAAGTTCCCGGTGAAAAATAAGCATTAGAGTACATGGATGCATTATTCTCTGCTGCGCTGTAACCGAATCAAAAAGCTGCCCCTGTCTGTTGTAATGAATAGAGGGTATTGGCTTTTCTTTATTTGAGTGTTTTAAACCACATGTCTCTCTGTAAAAAACAAAAAAACCAAACCCAACAACAGGTGAAATGACGCTTATTTGAATGTGATAAAAATGATTTGTTTATGTTTGCTTAAGGACACCAAGTTCCCCATTGTTCTCTGGAAAAATACAAAGAATAGAATTGCTGGATGAGAGTTTAATGGTTATTAGCTGTAGCACTATTATACACTGTGTGTGCTTATTTTATTGTGTTTGGAAAGTAATGGCAGCATTTCTAGGCAACAAAAGAAAAACAGGGTCAACAGACATCCATTGTATGTTGTGTTAAATAATTAGCCCTGGCAGTGAAGGGCAAACATTCAGCCAGGTGATCAGCTTCACATTTAAATGCTTTAAACGTCCACTTGAAAAAAGAATTGGGCTCGAGGATGAAAGATTTTTTTTTCGACTATTATAAGTCTCCCTATGTTCATCATCAGGGGTTTTTCTTCAAATTACAACCTTATAAAAATGGTATTAGTGAATACGTCCATTGTGGATCCTCTTTAATTAATACACCTCACTCAGAAACCTTCAAAAATAGCTCAGGTTGTTCTTTGGTCTAAGTACAAGTGTCCCCAGGGTTGAAGGTGCTTGTGTTATGAGGTATGTTGTGTATGATATAATTTTAATCATCACACTAGGGCTGTGTAGTACTTACAAACCTACTGTCAGCTTCTTCTTATTCACAGATGGTTTCTGATGCAACCCCCGAGGGACTTGTGTCTCCTCCTGAGATTGAAACACAATGGAAATTTCTGGCACAACTTCACCTATTGCTAAGTTTGTGGAGAACAGCAGAAGAGGTTGAAGCTACAGCAACAACTTTATTACTTGACCAATGCAGATGTCGTCATCCCAGAATTGAACCAGGGATATTTCCCTTGAAATGTGTAAACCATTACACTACAGAGGCTCTCAATGTAATGGTTACATTATTTTTTCACCTGGGAGAAGTTTATGGAGTTTACTGCACTGCATTTCCTGAGACTAGAGTACTTCAGCACCACATTCATACATGCTATCTCTTTTTTAAAAATGAGCCAAGGGAGACATTAGAAATATTTCCTTTTTTGTATTTTATTAAAAAAATACCAACACAACCGAAAAGGAAAAAAAAAAAGATATGTGCATTTAACAAAGAGAAGAAGATATACATACATTCTGAGTTGAATGAGAACATTATGCTTTGTGTACAGTCGTGCTGTATGTGCCTCAATCCCACAATCAAAACAAAACATCACAGTAAAAGAAAAAGAAAAATAAGTTATCTGATTCACGGCTGTATTGAAAAAGCAAAGGAGTAAGGAATAATAAGTTTCTTCAGTGCTGCTGTGTAAACCTTAAAATGCTAATAAGAGTTCTCAGGTGTGGTGACTTGTCCGGGAAACTGAGCAGCGTACGCAAAGGTTTGACTGACATAACTTAAATAACAGCTGCACGACGTAGAGGTTAGCCCACCTCTATTAAAACACCTCACTTAACATGTAGTAAGTACCACATTCACAGCCAGCAGACAACAATCAAAAACCGTAGCTCTCATATTTCCATAAATAAATAAAATAATCTATTACCTATTTACAGTGTTTCTCGATTAAAATTTACAAACGTAAAAAGACGACACCAAGATATATTTACAGAAAATATATACAGAAACAGTTCATAGAGCTGTGTAAGAAATCATCTACAATCACTTTTACCTTAATTATCTTCATAGCAAGAAAAAGAAAAAAAAGAAGAAAAAAGGATTTTCAAGCATTTTCTTCATTTTGGTTAACTTCAGAAAACGTAGCAGCTTTGGTGATTTACAGTGTAAACCATATGTAATCCACCACACTCATATCTTATGGATTCAAACAGAAAACATTAGAGATGACGGCAATATAAATGACTGACTGTCAAACTCTGTATGCAGGATAACAGAAGGCTATATATGATGCTGTGAAGACTATCAGTGGAGTGCGATTACTAAGGCATTTACTGTATGTGCATCCATAAACTTCACTAACCTAAAAGAGTGTGACTGGAAGGCTTACGGGAGTGTTAAGACAACATGGTTTAGGCTTTTCAAGTTAAGCTCGTAAATCGGCACCTAAAGGTGTTGTAACAATCTGTATCTTTTTTTTATCTATGTTTTTTATGCCTAAAAAACATAGATCGCATCAAAAGAATCACGGCTCCAGGACTAAGAACATCATCTACTGAAACTATCCAATAGTCCTTCATTTAGTAATAATTTAGTGGTCGGACTGCTTTATGCCCTATTTTCCTAAGTTTCAAAGATTGTTTCCTTTTCTTTCAACCCTTTTGCAGGCTTGGACGGCACAGTGCTGAGGTCAGAGACATAAGCCACACAATGAGGTCAACGGAGAAAGGGAATGATGTTGTTGAGCAGCGGTTCTTGTTTCCAGCACTTCAAATAAAACGAGTTTTTTCTTCATTGGCAGGTCAAGCCATATCCGTGTCATCCATGCTCAGCATTTGCCGCTGGAAAAAAAAGGAGCAACATCGTATGAGCAAAGCTTTCAAACTGATTAATTAATCTTTATTTTTTTTAGAAACAATATTTCTAAAATGGTTTTAGGTTAAGATACCTCAGGATACACGTAGCCGTCAGAGCCATTCCTGCAGATGTGTAACTCATCCTCGGTGGTTTTCTGGTACACGGGGTTGTCAAAGTGAATGGTGTTGGTGTTCTTCCTATGCCAGTGTCTCCAGAGGTACATTGCTCCAAATACCAGAAGAGCCAAAATCACTGCAGAAGAGAAGAGTTACAATGCCATTCAATGAAAAAGAGAGCAGATTAAGTATCCTTGAGTAAGTGAGCAGGTTTAAGATATCATGTTTTGTTTCACAGAGAGCTGTGAAGAGCTAAAAAGTAGGACTTACTCAGTGGCAACACAACGTAGAGAGCAACAGGGTGGGAGGGTGGGGCTTCTTCAGGCTGCACGGCTGCTTGTCTGTCACCTGCAAAAGCAGAAAATAAATGTTTTCTTCATACAGTCTCTTAAAAAACGATAACATCTTATTTGACATGAGCCAGAAGACAGTTAGCTTAGCGTCACACCCAGTGGAGTGAGTCTAGGAAGTTAGCCATAAAATTACCCATAAAGATATAACTCAACATCATATCACCCAATAAATAAATATCATTCAATAAAACTACTACTGGTCATTTCAACCAGGCAGTAAGTAAGTAGTTAGCTTTCTGTTGTTGTAACAGTTGTAACAGTGCCAGTATACAGTAAATGTCAAAATAATAAATTCTATTTTGGCAAAAGTTAGAAAAATACATACATACAATATGATACCAAAAGCAGCATCAGTGTTTTTGGCCACAATTTTAAAAAAAAATCATAAATAGGATGAGAACAATAATCTGAGTGTCTAAAAATGTAAAGAAAGTTTCTGTACCTTGAGCAGTGACGGCAGGCTTCTCTGTTTTCTGATTAGGCTGCACAGCAGAGGTAGTTGTGGGTTTCTTGGTGGTTGTAGTTGTGGTGGGGTCTGGCTGCCTGGGTGTAGCAGGATCTGTGGGCCCTTTTGGTGGGAGCGGAGCAGCAGTTTTGGGAGGCGCAGCTGTGCTTTCTGCAAAATAAAAATAAAGGGTTTAATTTCAGGATTTGATGTCAAATTCTATCTTTTTTAGTAACAAGAGGAGCGGACGTTTACCTGCCACACATTTCTTCATGTCAGGTCCCAGGACCATGCCATCAGGACAGGCACAGGTGTATCTGGGAGACTGTGGGTCGTTCTGAGGGGCAGGTAGGCACAGGAACTCACAACCTCCATTCGTGCACCAGTTCGAACCTAAAATAAAACAGGGAAGGCATTAGAAAAAAAGATTCTAATTTCACAGATTATTTTTTAATATCTCTAATGTACAAATGTTTCCTTACTGGCTGGCTGCTTCAGGTTGTGGTGCAGTATGATGTCTTCTGGCTGGCCCAGGTCGTTTGCCAGCTCAGTGATGTCGCTTCCTGTCAAGCGGTTGGCACTAAACACAGCAGCGTTGTTCATGTCTGTCCAAAATACTTTCTCCTGTTTTTAGAAAGAAATACAACTTGAGTTAAACCGATTAAGAATTAGTACAGCGCTCAACAATTGAAGCTCTGGCTTTGTATGTTAAACCATTTCAGATAAAAACCCTCCGTGAACTTTGTTAGACTTGGACTGGCTGGTTTTAGCAATTTAAGAAAACAACTAGTGTTGCCAATAAGTCAGGCAGATTTGTGGTTCCCGTCCTGCAATCATTACCAAAAGGATTCATCCTTAGTGGCAGTTTAATCAAATAACAACAATCCCTTTGACCTCACTGAGTCATAGTTAATCTGGGAATACACTGCCTTCATCACTAACCTCAAAGACTGTCAGGGAGAGTGGGTGGGAGAGTTTTTCCTCATTAATAATGAGACTGTGTCGGGCCCCTCCATTCACATCGATGCTGGAGAGAGAGTGCAGCTTGGAGTCCACCCAGTATAGACGTTGGTTGACCATGTCTGGTAAGAAAATGAAACACACAAATAATAGTTTTGACTACGGTATTTTCATTACACAGTAAATAAAAATCACTGCTAAAAATGCATTCAGGAAGCTGTGCTTACCCAGGGTGATGCCATTCGGCCACACAATGTTGTCTTTTACCAAAGTGGTGCGATCTGCACCGTTCAGCCCACTCTTCTCAATCTTAGCTTCTTCACCCCAGTCTGTCCAGTACATCAAACTAAAGAGGACACAGTAAAGAAATCATGAGGCTAAAGACAAAACGCACCAGTTCATGTCAAACTATAATAATACATTTTATTTATAGGCGCCTTTCAGACCCTCAAGGTCACCTTACAAAAACACATGAGCAATAGCAGCAAAAAATATATATTAAATATGGTAAAATAAAATTTAGACATAAACAGTCATAAAAGTATAAAGGCAAATATAAAAACTGGGCAAGGTAAAAATGGACTCAGACAGATCAGGCGTATGCAATTCTAAATAGATGAGTCTTGAGACGTGATTGAAAAGTGGTGAGACAGTGTGTGGTCCGGAGAGCAAGTGGAAGTGCATTCCAAAGTCTCGGGGCAGAACAACTAAAGGCTCTGAGTC
>NW_005187750.1:339783-346299 GCF_000239375.1 Pundamilia nyererei | reverse complement strand
CAGGTTTTGTTGTCCGCCTTCAGCCTGTATCCAGCAGGGCAGGAGCAGTTGTAGCCAATCTTCAGATCGTTGCAGTAGTGAGAGCAGCCGCCATTTCCGGTCAGACACTCATTGTTGTCTGCAGAGACAAACAGGCAAAAAGCTTTCAAATAATATTCACGACAACCAAATCCTTAGCTGACCGGGAATTTACTCATTCAAACCACAAGCTAGGTCAAGTCAGGTATTCTAGTCATATTTCCCTACAGGCTGGCAGCCATGAATGTGTACAAGATGACTTCACTTACCACACTCTTTCGCTGGTTCATCAGACCCGTCCTTGCAGTCGTTCTGCTTGTTGCACACTTTCTCCGTGTCGATGCACTCCCCACTGCGACACTGGAACTTGTTTGGGCCTTCACATACTGTGGAAGAGACCAGGGGAGTATGAATGAGACCGCAATGTAATCATGTGGGACTTTCTTTCTTTTCAAGAAAGAAGCTTTTGATTACAGTTTGTGGGTGAAACTGAATGAAATCTTTTTACCTGTATCACATTCAATCTCATCAGTGAGGTCCCTGCAGTCAGCACGTCCATTACATTGGAGGCTTTTGTTAATGCAGGTGCCGTCCTTACACTGGAACTCATCTGAGCGGCAAGTGGAATGAGCTGGAAGAGAAGGAAGAAGGTAAATGAACGAAAACACAAAAAGAGAGATGGAGAGAGAGAGTAATGGAATAGAGATTAGAATAAGAAGAAACATAATACCTCCAGAAAATATTTACTGTCAGTCTCCATTAAAAATGTAATGTGCAGGTTGGCTTTAACAATAAGAAATTTTTAAAAACTCACTGCAGTTAGCCTCGTCCGAACGATCCAGGCAGTCGAACCCTCTGTCACACTTCCAGTTGCCAGGGATACAGTCCCCATTCGCACACTGGAACTCGTGAGGTCTGCAGCGAGGCATCTTCTCTGGCTTCCTTCCTTCACAGTTCTGGGGCCACTCGTCAGACCCATCGGAGCAGTCTCTGTCTCCATCGCAGCGCCATATCGCAGGCACACACATTGAGTTGTTGCATTGGAAGGAGCGAGAGTTACAGGTGGGTTTGGGACAGGACGCCTCATCTGAGCCATCTGAGCAGTCGTTGTCGCTGTCACAAACAAAGCTCTTGGATATGCACTGGCCATTGGCACAACGAAACTCACGGTTGTCACACTGCTTGGCCGCTGTGGTGAAACATGAGAGGAGGATAGGAGTTAGAAATCGATCAATTATGATATCAATAACAACACTTATTACATATTTATTTATATGTATTAACTAGACTTCAGGATTATAAATACACTATTAGTATTAGCTTCTTTTTTTTAAAGATTACTTGACTTTAAGTCTGTTCTTCAAATCCCTTTTGAGATATTATTATTATACATTGAACAAAATTCATTCTTGCCAAAAACACTTTCAGTTAGTCGTGTCTTGTTTGTGGATGCTTTAGCATGAACTTTGAGGTGTAGAAAAACTCGGCTCTGGTAGAAAACTTACTGCAGTTTTTCTCATCAGCGCCGTTAGTACAGTCGGCTTTGCCGTCACATTGCCAGTCTTTTGATATGCACTGGTTCATGGGATCGCCACAGTTGAACTGCGAATCCCGACAGATTTTGACTCCTGAGGAGAGAAACATGAAGCGTGACTCATTTCACGTGACCACAGAGAGACACAGCTTTTTGCTATTATGTCGTAAAGCTTAACAGTCATTTACTTGTAGAAGCTGCAGTGACTTTGTTAATGTGTTTGTGATTCCCTGTGGTGACAGTTTGATCCAAAACTTTTTTTTAATTTGAATTATAAGTTAGTGAACTTTCTGTTTTTTAAAATATTTTCTAAATATTAAAAAATTATCAGGAAATTGGTCAGTCAAGCATAAAAAAACCTCAAGAATCCCAAGTGTAAGGTGTAGCTGATATGTGATAACATACCGCAGCTAGCGGGCAGCTCATCAGTTCCATCACCACAATCATCACTTCCATCACAAATCCACCTGCGGGTGATGCACCTCCCATTTCCGCACTTAAACTGATTGGCGTTGCATATGTAGGCTGCATCTGTGAAAGACAAAAATCACAACTGGAGTTCAGTGTGACGTGAGGACAAACTGCCACCCTGGTTTACATTCAATATCACCAGATCTTCTTATCAGCACTCATCAATTAGCTCACAGCTTATTGGCCCTAAAAAATGTTGTTACTGTGCTGTTAATGAATCACTGAAAAATACACAGGGAGGGAAAAAATTACAACTGAAGGCCACTGAGGTTCAGACAAACAACGGTGTAAAAAAGAAAACAAATCCAAATGTGCTAACAAAGGAAATTTGTTAATGTGTTACTCAGAGTCAAAGACAGTGAAGTACGGATAAGTGATGCTGTAAAAAAGGGAGAGAAAAAACAGGTTTTTCTTATTGCTTCACTCAGGAAATTAACAAATTAAGTTATTGACACTGTGTCTCATGTTAGAACTAATCAAAGTGACTTCAATATAAAGTATTTGGACAAAGAATTATTCCCCCCGAAGTCATTCACATGCAAGGCCCAGTTTTTACAAACTTAGTCAAAAGATATAGACAAAAACAGAAAATGTATTCAGTCTCGTTTCTCTCTTCAGCAAAGAGTTGTTTATCTGGGTAAATACCCTGGTTTATGTGGCTTAAACGTGTGCCACATCAGATGTGTACAGATGGACCATGGCAAAGCATCGTTTCATGTAGGAGACAAACGTTTCACTACTGTGTTTAAAAGTTTAAAGCTTTGCAACCTTAAACTGACCATGGTTTCTTTCAGGCTCACAGGTCGCGGCGGTCACCTCAGTGAAATAGCCATTTAAAAAAGCCGGACACTGCCCCGAATATGCGTCATCCTCCATCCCCTCCTCAGTGCCTGTCCCTCCTGTGACCTGGAGGCTTAGCTTATTGTCAGGCTATCCCTTTAAGACAATAGCATGGGAGGAGTTGAACCATCACACCACCAGTTGCTGATTGGTCCCAAAGTGGCATTCCTCATAACAGCATCACCACAGTGACCCGCAGATGGAGGCGGAGGCTCTAAACAGAAGAAATTCTGTCATCCCAGAAGTGTAAATGAGTGATGACACGTTACAAAAGAAACAGAACAGGTCTGACTGATTACGATAAGTTGGTGCGGATGGTTATAGCGCAAAGAGAGGATGCTTTCTCAACACTTGATATGTGGCCAAGGGTTGCCTCCCTGCTTTTCTGGCACTGTGAAAAGTAACACTGAATTGAGAAATGTACTGTATTTCTTGTCTTGCTATTTTAGCAACATTTAGTTGAGTCTCAGTTTCCCTTAAAGGGGGGAAAAAAACGCTCTGCATGTCCACTTCTGACACAAACGTAGGATGAAGCCTGGCAAACAGCCAGCCGAGGTTCCAGGAACAGACTTTCCAAAACATACTAAAGAACTAACGCACATAGAGCACGTTATTCAGTGCTCATTTTACATCTACAGCAAACTTTAAAGAACTCTCACTCATTTCCCCTTTATGAAGCAGCCATTTAAATTGAATCCACTGAAAAAAAGGAGGAACCAAAGCAGGTTAAAAGCTGCTTCTTCCCGATCTTTAAACTTTCAACCTCGTCCCCATGGGTGGAAAATATAAACTTCCCAAGCCTATGTTTTCATTTTCCGCTGCTAATGTTTCCCACAAGTCTCTTTAGTCTCTCATTAAGACTGCTAAGTAAAATGAGGTTTCCATGAACTCTTTACCGTAAGTCTTTCTCAGAGACAAAATTAAAGTTTGCACCTGGCTGATGACGGTGATATACTGGTAAGTTCTCTCTGTTTTGTGTTTGACATTTTTAGACCTCAATGTTCAAAAATTCCCCAACGGTTCGTGGCCTCGTTTGCCACTTTGTTCATAACATGTCATAAAGCAAATTTGTGAACACTGCAGTTTAAATAGAAACTGATCTTTATCACTTTTAGTCAGTTTATAATCTAAAAAATCTAAGTTCAGAAGTATCACTACTGCATCAAAAACTACCTCTAGTCTATCTAGTCAGCTAGAGCCTTAAAACCTAAGACCACAAACTGCCAGTATGTTTACTAGTTTGAACAGGATGTCAGACAGCTCAGGTAGAGCGTACTTTGTTTCTGCAAGAGAAAGTGCACCCTCCAGTTTCTATTTATACCCACAGTATAAACCTTCAAAGCCACCAGACCTCACACATACAACACTACCATACAAGGCTATTCAGGCACTATCTTAAACACATGCCCGGCCGCTATGGTTCAGTTCAAAATGTAGTAAAGCTGAAGCTTGTCTGACAGCAGAAACTGGCTTTACAGAATCAGTCACAATGCTGAGTGACAACAATCATCCCTTGTGACTACATGAGACTTTGTTCTCTAACAATGCATTGCTGTCTTTCTGTGGTACGTGTCTGCAATATACACACACCAGAAGCCTTCATAAAGAGAAGGTTTTATTTATTCAATCATATACCCAGCAGTTAATTAATAACCAGGATGGATATCCATCACGAGGACCGGCAGCACTCACTTGTGCATTAGGTCTGGATTTATGATGATTAGTCCGGTCATGTAGCTGCACTTTATTGAGTCCAGTGGAGTCATTGCCTGATAAATGAAGACAGTAATGTGCTCGAATGACGTTAGATTGAAACATGCTTTGAACAAGTGCAAGACTTGATAGTGAGGTGGCCATCTGCAGAAGAGCAAAACTTGCAATGCTTTACTTTGTAACCTTCAAATAATTTTAGTATTTTAAGCCTATGTAAAGACTATGTTAATGCGTGAATGATTCCTATACTCTAAAGCTGGAGGTATTTCTAAATAATAAATAGGCAAGACTATAAAGTGTCTCTATTTGTGAGTCACTGCATTGTAAAGGTTTCTTCTCCCATGTAGGAAAACGAAGGCTTTTATTACACACACACACACACACACACACACACACACACACACACACACAGACATGCACAGCTATACATACACTAGCAAATATGATGAATGAAAGCGGAAATCTGAAAAGCTCTTGTTGGAGAGTACAGATTTTAGGGAGGGTTAATGAAGCAGGGGGCAAAATTGTGCTGCAGAACATTGATTCCTCCGAGGGAGTTCACTCATTCAGTGACCATGTTTGAGGACGACAATGGTACGATGTAAGGATCAGCCCGAGACTTCACATGGCACAAAAGCCTGAATGCTAATGATATGAGGGAACAATTAAACACGTTTTAAATACTGAATCTTCATTAAATGAATGTTTCATTCCCTTTTTAATGAATGTTAATGTTTCGTCGTGTTAAATATTCAATTTAAGCCAGTTATGGGATATATCCGCCTTTTTATTATCTGCTTTGTTCAGTTAATTCTCTTTAGTTCATATTTGTATTCAAAGGTTTCTGCGTCTCTTCTGGCTCAGTTTCCCCCATTTTGCGTCACAGTGGAAAACGTAGGCTACATCCTGTCTTCTGTGAGGCCTGGAAACCTCTGAGTGTCCAAACTGTCCATTAACATGTACATTAACTTATTCTTTATGCAGTTAGTAAAAGTACTTCGAAGCTATTTCCTCGGATACTTTTCAACAAATGTGCGCAGCTACAGTAAAAATGCAGACTTTCTTGCATCCAATTTCCTGCATCCCGCTTGAAGGAGGAAGCCTCGCCTTTCAGCCGCACCCTCCACCCCTCCCAGCTCCATGCGTTGACAACGGCCTTTTTGGGCCACGCCCACCCGAAACTCAAAGCCGGCCGGCAAGTCGAGCATGGTTGGATGTTCTGTTTCATTTTACAGCGAAGCGAACCAATCAAAACGCCGTGCGTACATTCATTCATATATGCAGAAATCGTAAACCACGTTGTGGAATTATCGTCAAAATTATTGACTTGTATATCTTTATGTACCGATACAAAGAATCAGGTTATTACACCTTTCATTAAAAAAAAGAAAAGAAAAAAGAAAAGAAAAGAAAAAAACACGAGAAAGGAAATGCAGTTACCGTGAAATCTATTTCCTTACCTGTTTGAGGCAAACAATGAATAAGCATCAACAGACACCAGTAAGCGGACAGCCCGGCGAGTCCCTTCCAAATCCCAAACATGTCCCGTTTCTTCTTATATTGTCAGCTACAAAATAGAAGTCAGCTGCGCGCACAGATGTGAAAAAAGAAGGAAGAGTTCGCGGTTGTATCTGTGCGTAAAAAGAATCCGGAGAAGACAGAATCCCAGAGCAGAGTCACCCAGTGCTGATCCGTGAATGTCGAGTGTGAGCAAAATATATTAAGGAGCCCGTGTCACATCTCACCACTTTCTATGAGGCTGGCACGAGGGCGGTGCCAAACCAGTGGTGTGATGTTTGAATTTGGCCTTGAGCATTGCTTGGGGGTGGAGCCTACTGGTTCCATCACTCCACCATGAAAAAGCATAGCTTCCTCCTGTGTGTGTGTGTGTGTGTGTGTGTGTGTGTGTGTGTGTGTGTGTGTGTGTGTGTGTGTGTGTG
>NW_005187750.1:313695-339763 GCF_000239375.1 Pundamilia nyererei | reverse complement strand
GTGTGTGTGTGTGTGTGTGTTTTAGAACGTATAATATGTCTGAAAGGAAGAGGAAACTCTGACTGCACAATAAAGTATCTATCTGTAACACATTGATAGCACCTTTTACAAAAAAGCCACAAAATATATCACATGCAGTCTCACTACAGCCAGACTGACTGTGATGATAACACTTTGGTAAATGAAAACAACAAAAAGAGCAAGTGTGAGAGTGTGCTACAACATGTGGAGTTAAATAGTAGCAAGAAAGAAACAGTGATGAGAGCCACACACATTTAGAGTGTGGTTGTTGTACAACTTTCAGCCCCCTCCACCACCACCCTTTTATTCAACCTAAATTCCATATTAAAAATTAACCAGACAATTCATGAATGATTCTAACACAAAAATGACTGAAAAAGCAAAATAATGATGATAAATAATTCATATTAATGGGCCGAATGCAGCGCAGATATGTACGATACATATCTTTGTACTCCATCAGTTTCGCTGCAGCCTGACCGCTCTCCTGATCATAATGCCTTGAATTGTCGGGATGCTTTAACGCTGACAAACTGCCATACTTTAGCTTACTGTATTAACCAGGTCTATGCAAAGGTTATTTGTGTCAACAGTCACTGTTCGATCTTCAAGCGCAGGCAGATCATTTGCAAAGCAAAATATCGGCTTTATAAGTGAAGCACTTTGTTTGCTGCAGAAAAAGCTGCAATTTACTGGAATCAGTCAGGTACTCTGGGGGCGAGACGCCTTCTTCCCTGGAAAAACCTCTACAGCCAAGAAAAGTGGTCTGCCACATCACTGTCTCCTCATCCCTCCCCATAATGCTGCTTGATGTAACTCCTAAAAATTGAGTGTCTGGTTATACAGAAAAGTGATTCCAGGTTTTCCTGGCATGTTTTGGGGAAAATCACATTTTTAATAGGTTTGAGACCAGTGCCAATGACGAAGAGAGAGTTTTGCTTCAGAATACATGGACATGATACATATGTAGAAGTCAAATCAGGCAGATAAAGTGTTTTAGTGTTTTTAAAGTGCTGTGTGTGAGTGCTCCCAGAGTAAGAAAGAGGGAGGAGGAGCTGGGCTTGGCTCCTTGTAGGGGCAGGGAATAATCTGTGGGAGGCATTCCTGGAATGTAAAAAAAAGCAGCTGGATTACATATTCTGGTTCCCGGCATCCCCACACACACTGCTAACACACACAGAGGTGCAGCTCTTAAACCATGTGTACACTTTAAATAGTGCCTACATCATGGCCGGTACCTTTAGTCAAACATCAACTCTACTTACTTCCGTAGAGGCCTGTGAGTCATTAGAAAGGCTCCTTAATAATGACTTACAAACCCCATTTTGTCCCCTAATACAAACACAGTATCACCACTGCTGTCAACAGGTTGGACCTGTTCCACTCTAGTGTGACACTGGGCCACCTGGACCTCAAACTGCTAAATGGAAGTAAGCCATTATTTTATTTTATTTCAGAACAATGTCAGTGAAAACATTTTTTTCTAGCATATACATATTATCATTATATACAGTTGTTGTAGATTTGGAACATACAGTGGTACCATGACTGGGGGGAGCATGGGTGCAAATAAACCATATGCTGTTTCTCGTTGCTTGTTGCCATTAACATGATCTTGTTCTTTGACATAAGAGTGGGAATGTCATCCAGCATCACTCAGTCCTAATTAATCAGCAGCTTTCTGAATTATTGCCAACATTCTCCATCTTATCCTGATGACTATTGTGTCTCCAAGTCTCCCTATCTACAGTGTTGGTATTCTGTGTTCACACCCTGATTGCCAATTACTGATTCGTACCCTGAATTGATATTTTGCTTCCCTCCATTAGCAAACATATTAATAGTTGAAGATACCAGAGATGGAATAAATAGTAGACTAGTTCCTATAAATCTTCCCTGCTCTGTGAATTCAGGCAGCCTTGAATTCTTATTGACGCTCTTCTACTAAAGAGAGAACTGGACTCAGTCAGAAACACACCACATCATTAAATGCCTTGAGTTGTGAAAATTACGAGTGTCTCAGGGCCAACAAAGCTGATAAGTGTGCACATGCATACGTAATTCGTGTGCACACTCTGATGCCCGAAGGCCAGATGTGATGGCAAAGCAGCTAATGTCTAACAGGTTCCAGTTAAAATACAACTAACAAATCAGAAATCGGAAGAGTACAGACACACACGCTCACACACTTACACAACTTTTTCCAAGAGCACGGGTGTGTCTTTATCTCAGTGTTGTGTGAAATTTTTGCAACTCACAGTCTTCCCCTAATTCAGGTCTGTCTCTGAACATTTGTGGTTCTGAAATCATATAACATTGTCAGCCAAATCGTTTTTCTGCTTAAAATCAGCACTTCTCTGTGCTGCCTGTGAACACAGTGGAACTTCCTTTAGAGCAATAAATTATTTTATTGCTGACAGAAACGCAGAAGTATAAAAGTTATTGTGAAGCCATTAAAGGGAACTCTTCATGGACTTGGACTTCAAGCTTCTTCTGACAAAAAGCTCTTATTATAATTTAAAATTATACAAGGAAAAGTAAATAAATAAAATTACACACATATGTCCATGTTACCAGATATGTGTGCTGTTTGTGTGACGTGTATGTTCACTGCTTTGTCGTGGCAAAGAAGCCCAAAATTAGTGTGAATTACTTTTCCACTGCTACTGCTGCTGCTGCCCCTCCTCCCTCCGCAGATGTTAACAGCTGCTTTTAAGTTGCTGCAGGGGCAGTCCAAGGGTTTCTAGAAATAAGGAAAACTAGTTTGTCCCCTTCCTCCTCTCATCCTTATGAATCAACAGTGTGGACCTTCTGGAGTCTGCGATGTGTACATCTCCTTGGGCATACTGTACATTCAGGAGCAAACATTTTAAGGGAATAGCAATGCCGTTTGTCATCTGCAAGAAGAGTTTCTGTTTTGATTTGCTGGTATCACCATACTTGGAGTGAGACTGTTACAACATCTACTTTTAGATTCTCTTGGATGCTTTGACCATGGTATTATTAATAAGAGGATTAAAGGTATAAATGAACTGAAGGACTCCTGATTTTGTACTTCTGGGATTTACTTTTTTTAACTCACTGAAGAAAGCTCTTTGGGTGTATGGGCTTAAAATCACAGCCAGATCTAAAGAGCATGAGTGTGAGTTCACTGGGTCAAGCCTAAAATATTTCTTCTATTTGTATGAGACTTCCTCCTAGTGGTGAAATTGGATAATTACACCTTCCCACGTGTTTCATGGAGGGAAGAAATAAATAGTTTCCCCTGAGATGTTTCTTACTTAGAAGACTAAAACTTATAAATACTTCCAAAACTTACTTATTGGGATTTCTTCTTGTTGGCCTCCAGCTGTTAGGAATACAATCTAATGGAGTAACATCATCAGCAACTAACTTTTCAGTTCTGATAAATGTGCCAATAATGCTGAGTAGTTGTTTATACTGAAAATAATTCTTTAAAGTTCTTTGTCCAGCATAATCTAAACTTCACACAGTCTCACACTAAAATAAAAAGTAATAAAAAGTAAGCCGTTTAAAAGCTCAAATGAAAAAATGCCTTTAATCTAAAAGTATGCCTAATCTATGTCTCACCATATTTTCGGCCCCTTAGTATCAACTGAGTGTCAGTTTAGATCATTTCAAACTGGTTTCCTGAACATGACAATGAGTTCATGTCACAGGGTGGAATGGACAAAGTTTAACTTAGTATTTTTATTTCCTTGCATGTAGTGTTTTGTTTTATTCTTTGATTTTTATTTATTTTTAACGTGTAGTGTTTTATTTTGTTGGGTTTTTGCATGTTTTTGTTTTGTTATGTGATTTGTTCCGGGGAGATGCCCTCCTGATCATTAACCTGGCACACCAGAACGAAGAGTCAGACAGGACGACGACGATCCTGTTGGTTTCTGCGCCGTTTGGACTCTTATGGGACTTGATCTTCATGGCTGAGGCTAGTGCATTTTAGCTGTATTGTTTTTAACTTCATTTTTCTGCCTGGCCAGAGTATTTTAGTGCTTTATTTTTGTAAATAAATTATAGTTTTAACAACTTGAGTTTACATTTACTACTTCCCTTGGCTGCTCCACTGCTCTTCCCGTCAGAAGCGTTTCCCTTCTGTTTTAAACTTATCACCCGTTAATCCTCTATTACATTAACAGTACTCAAATGGTCTCCACAGCTACCAGATCATCCAATGAGGCACCAGTGGGATGTGGTGACATGGTAGATTTGCAGGATGGATGGGCAGCTGACAAATCTGCATCAACGGTGTGACACTGCCACGGTTTAGGTTAGAAACCCCAAACAGTGATATCCGCATGGAGCAAGATCTCAGAGGAATGCTTCCAGCATCTTGTTGACTTTATGCCATAAAGAATTGAAGCATTTCTGGAAGCAAAAGGGGTCCAAGCATGACATTAATGCCCATGATGAGTGTATGTAAACTACGCTACATGTGTGGTAGAAGAGGTAACTAGCTATGTGTCCATAAATTATAATGATTTTGCAAGCGGTACATCCGTGCATTGAAATTATAATCTGAAAATACTCTATGCAGTATATCCAACACCACACAGCCACAGAGAGGAGCCAGTGTCCAAAATCCAAAGCAGAAAAAGTGCAGAAATAATGAAACTGTTCTGAAGTCCCAAAGTCACCACACATCAGCAGAAGAACAAGTTACAGTACTCATGTATTACAACCATGTGATTCCTGAATTCTACAATCAGCAGTTGTAAGTGCTCATACTGGAAGTGTGACAGGTAAGCCGCAGCAGCAAGGTTTTTATTCTGTAAAGTAGTGGAGAGTGACTGGGCCTCAGCTCCATCGAACCTCAGACAAATAAGAGCTTCTGAGAAGTCTGGAAACACCCTGTGTACACAGCTGGCTGGCTTTCCAACCTAAACAGTCAGAAACATGTGATGTACACACACCTCAGGAATCACAGCAGGTCCAGAGACTGTTGTCACAAAACATCATCAAAGTGAGGCAGAGGTGAAACGTCAGCTCTGTTCATATCCAGAGGATATACGGAAGGTCAGGCAGCAGCTTAAGACTGTGTTAAAACACAGCTCAGTTGGCCTTCAGTGTTTACTTCCTTAAAGGTGTGAAACAATACTGAGTAAAGCACAGACTTCGGGTTATGTAAGGAATTATTTACAGTTTGTCCAAGAATTAGAAAATACAGGTAACTGATTTAAAGGAAGCTAATGTTTTAATAGTGAAACTTATGATGGCAATATTTGACCTTAAGACCCATGTTTGACATTTCAAACATTTTCTGTAACTCAGTGAGTGTTACATGGTTACGTTTATTCCAAGATTTGGTCATGTGTCCTCCTGTTGGCATCCATAAGTGGATATGACAAAACAGACAATTGGTGGCAGTATAGTAAAATGTAGTATTAATATTGGCCATCAATACCAATGCATTAACTTTTTATATATAACTTTTTTATACAGGTCTTGGTGGCAGGTTCAATCTCATAGCCCTCTTCACAATCACACTTGTAGCTGCCTGGCAGGTTGATGCAAATCTGAATGCAAGTGTCCGGCTCAGTGCATTCATCAATGTCTGCAAACAAACAAATAGAAGAAAGAACTTGGCATCTTTGGATTCTTAAAAAAAGTAGTTTCTAATAAACTTTCTTAAATCACGTTTATGACCCATGGCCTGCTTGTTAGGGTGCAGAAATGTGTCTGTTAGCTCACCTTCACAGGTTTTGTTGTCTGCTTTTAACCTGTATCCAGCAGGGCATGAGCAGTTGTATCCAATCTTTAGATCGTTGCAGTGGTGAGAGCAGCCGCCATTTCCGGTCAAACACTTGTTGTTGTCTGCAGAGACAAAGAAATATTTTAAATAATATTCATGAACAAAAGATGATTAGCCAACTGAAAACTCACATGCAGAAGCTTTGCTAATGTGTTTCTGAACATAACAATCAATGATCAGTAATATTCAGATAGGTGACACATAAAAAACACTTATTTAATCTAACACCGCATCTTTAGTAAGTCTGCTCTTTAGCAATGAATATGGCCCCCACTTCTTGTATGGTGCCTGACAACATTGGGACATGCTATTAACGACTGATGTCATCGGGTATCTCCTCACAGATCTGGACCAGGGCATCACTCAGCTCCTGGTCAGTCAGAGGTGCAGTATGGCTGTGTTGGACGAACTGAATCATAATATCTCCAGAGCTGTTCTTTAGGATTAGGCTGCACAGCAGAGGTAGTTGTGTGTTTGTTGGTGGTTGTAGTTGTGGTGGTCGGGTCTGGCTGCCTGGGTGTAGCAGGATTTGTGGGACCTTGTGGTGGGAGTGGAGCAGCAGCTTTATCTTTAAGGGGAGGTGCAGCTGGCTGAATTTCAAGATTTGATTTTAATTCCATCTTTTTTAGTAACAAGAGGAGCGGACGTTTACCTGCCACGCATTTCTTCATGTCAGGTCCCAGGACCATGCCATCAGGACAGGCACAGGTGTATCTGGGAGACTGTGGGTCGTTCTGAGGGGCAGGTAGGCACAGGAACTCACAACCTCCATTCGTGCACCAGTTTGCACCTAAAATAAAACAGGGAAGGCATAAGAAAAAATATTCTATTTTCACAGATTCTTTTTTAATATCTCTAATGTACAAATGTTTCCTTACTGGCTGGCTGCTTGAGGTTGTGGTGCAGTACGATGTCTTTTAGCTGGCCCAGGTCCTTTGCCAGCTCAGTGATGTCGCTTCCTGTCAAGCGGTTGGCACTAAACACAGCAGCTTTCCTCATATCTGTCCAAAATACTTTCTCCTGTTTTTAGAAAGAAATACAACTTGAGTTAAACTGATTAACTATAGACAATCATTCTTTACAATACAATTATTATAGTTCTACAACTGTTTATAACTTGCATAGTTCATATTTCATATTTCTGTATAGTTTTCATATTTATATCCTGTACATAGCTTGTACACTCACTACAGCCTCTACATACTTATAGTTATAGCATATTCATAACCAGTGTTGGTCAAGTTACTTGAAAAAAGTAATCAGTAACTAATTACTGATTACTTCCCCAAAAAAGTAATCCCGTTACTTTACTGATTACTTATTTTCAAAAGTAATTAATTACTTAGTTACTTTTTGAAAACACGATTTACAACCTGAAGAGGTGATAAAGCGATAGATCTTTCAGCCCAATTCTACTTTTTCTGCATAATCCATCATACAAAATGTAATCAAATGGAAAAGTCTCTTTTTAAAACTTGTTTTATTAGTTTTAATCTTTAAACTTTATGCATCAAGCAAAAATTTAATTATATGCAACATTCTCTGACTTGAATAAATTCGTTTAACATTTAAACCTATTTTCTGCACATTCAGCACATAAAATAAAATATTTTTTGTGTTTACACTCAGTCTTTCAAATAGATGCAAGTAAAACACAGCAGAAAATCAATAAAGTCAAAGACTCAGCGGTCCTGTTGCTCTATTTTCACCTGTAAAGCAGGAGTGGCATAGGCGGAGGTTTACCCTGGTGCAGGTGTGCCGCGGTCAGTTGAAGAATCCGCGAGTTTCTCTGTGAGTTTCCCATTACGTCGTTGCGCACTCGGTGCTTGCTTGGAAGTTTAGGGGGTTTTTTCGCTGTAAAAAGAAGTTTTCTTCCCACGCACGATGGACGCTAATGTTTTTGTCACTTTTTATGGAATCAAACTCAAAGTAAGGTCAGTACTTCCACGCTTTATACGCTGCACGCTCATACTCTCTCCCACAATCGATATGTGATCCATTGTTGATCTGCACACAGCTGTTGTCACTAACAGCGCACTCGCTTATGTCACTGTCGTGAGACATTCTCGCAAAAAAATCACGGTTTTAGTAACGCAGTAACGCAGTGTTCCTACGGGAAAGTAACGGTAATCTAATTACCGTTTTTGCAATAGTAATCCCTTACTTTACTCGTTACTTGAAAAAAGTAATCAGATTACAGTAACGCGTTACATACCTTCATACTGTGTACATTGTAACATACCTATAATAGACCCATTTTTGTAACATATCTATGTATCTTATTGCTAATATATATGTTGTAATATATCTATTGCTAAAGCACTTTATGGATGGATGCAAATGCAATTTTATTGCGTTTGACAATAAAACTGAATTCAATTCTATTGTATTCTATTAACAATTAGTGCGGTGCTCAACAATTGAAGCTCTGACTTTATATGTTAAACCATTTCAGATAAAAACCCTCTATGAACTTCGTTAGACTTGGACTGGCTGGTTTTAACCGTTTAAGAAAGCAACTAGTATTGTTAATAAATCAGGTAGATTTTTGGGTCCTGTCCTTTTCCTAACAATAACAACAATCCCTTTGACCTTCACTGAGTCAAAGTTAATCTGGGAATACACTGCCTTCATCACTAACCTCAAAGACTGTCAGGGAGAGTGGGTGGGAGAGTTTTTCCTCATTAATAATGAGACTGTGTCGGGCCCCTCCATTCACATCGATGCTGGAGAGAGAGTGCAGCTTGGCGTCCACCCAGTATAGACGTTGGTTGACCATGTCTGGTAAGAAAATGAAACACACAAATAATAGTTTTGACTACGATATTTTCATTAAACAGTAAATAAAAATCACTGCTAAAAATGCATTCAGGAAGCTGTGCTTACCCAGGGTGATGCCATTCGGCCACACAATGTTGTCTTTTACCAAAGTAGTGCGATCTGCACCGTTCAGCCCACTCTTCTCAATCTTAGCTTCTTCACCCCAGTCTGTCCAGTACATCAAACTAAAGAGGACACAGTAAAGAAATCATGAGGCTAAAGACAAAACGCACCAGTTCATGTCAAACTGACACTAATCTAAGGAAACGTACTTGCTGTGATGTCTGTTTAAACACTTACTTGTTTACTGGATCGACTGTGATGGCTCGTGGCTTGTCCAGGTCCGTTGCGATCAGGGTCTTCTTCTTACTGCCGTCCGTTGTTGCTACAGAAATTGTCTTCAAAACACTGTCAGTCCAGTAGATGTTGCCATGGATCCAGTCCACCGCAATGCCCTCTGGGGCCTCTATCCCACTTTCAACCACCACATTGTGGTGAGAGGAATTGCCAGCCACATCTATCATAGAGCTGTTTGGAGGAAGGCAAGAGTGGAGAGATTAATTTCATCTTCATCATGGGTCTTGAATGAGAGCCACTCCATACTATGCAAAATGATGTAAGAAATTCATAAAGAAATGTAAAAAAGAAAGGACACAGATAAAGATTCTTACCTGTAGATTTTCTTCAGAGACAGGTCAGACCAGAAGATCATCTTGTTTGGCATATCCATGTCGAGAGCCACTGCGTTCTTCAGCTGTGGGATCACACGCACGTACTCGCTGCGGTCCACTGTCAGCTTCCTCACCTCGTGTTTGATGGTGAAGTACAAGGTGGGCACTGTGCCTGGTGGAGGCAGCGGAGGACAGTTCGGTTAAACTTGCTTGTCTTGTCTGAAGGTTGCGTCACAGGATCAAGCGTTAAGTGGGTTTAAGTGGGCTTTCTTTCTAACATTACCTGATTCAGCCTTGCAAGTTTTGGTCGCAGGGTCAATCATATAGCCCTCTTCACAATCACACTTGTAGCTGCCTGGCAAGTTGATGCAGATCTGAGTGCAAGTGTCCGGCTCAGCACATTCGTCAATGTCTGCAGAATTGAAGAAGTTGGCTCATTTGTTTGTTTCTATTGTGCACATTGTTAAATGACATGTTTACGATCTGTCTGGTTCTTAAGAGGCAGAATTTTAAATGTCTCCGTCCGCTCACCTTCGCAGGTTTTGTTGTCCGCCTTCAGCCTGTATCCAGCAGGGCAGGAGCAGTTGTAGCCAATCTTCAGATCGTTGCAGTAGTGAGAGCAGCCGCCATTTCCGGTCAGACACTCATTGTTGTCTGCAGAGACAAACAGGCAAAAAGCTTTCAAATAATATTCACGACAACCAAATCCTTAGCTGACCGGGAATTTACTCATTCAAACCACAAGCTAGGTCAAGTCAGGTATTCTAGTCATATTTCCCTACAGGCTGGCAGCCATGAATGTGTACAAGATGACTTCACTTACCACACTCTTTCGCTGGTTCATCAGACCCGTCCTTGCAGTCGTTCTGCTTGTTGCACACTTTCTCCGTGTCGATGCACTCCCCACTGCGACACTGGAACTTGTTTGGGCCTTCACATACTGTGGAAGAGACCAGGGGAGTATGAATGAGACCGCAATGTAATCATGTGGGACTTTCTTTCTTTTCAAGAAAGAAGCTTTTGATTACAGTTTGTGGGTGAAACTGAATGAAATCTTTTTACCTGTATCACATTCAATCTCATCAGTGAGGTCCCTGCAGTCAGCACGTCCATTACATTGGAGGCTTTTGTTAATGCAGGTGCCGTCCTTACACTGGAACTCATCTGAGCGGCAAGTGGAATGAGCTGGAAGAGAAGGAAGAAGGTAAATGAACGAAAACACAAAAAGAGAGATGGAGAGAGAGAGTAATGGAATAGAGATTAGAATAAGAAGAAACATAATACCTCCAGAAAATATTTACTGTCAGTCTCCATTAAAAATGTAATGTGCAGGTTGGCTTTAACAATAAGAAATTTTTAAAAACTCACTGCAATTAGCCTCGTCCGAATGATCCAGGCAGTCGAACCCTCCGTCACACTTCCAGTTGCCAGGGATACAGTCCCCATTCGCACACTGGAACTCGTGAGGTCTGCACGTCTTCTCTGGCTTCCTTCCTTCACAGTTCTGGGGCCACTCGTCAGACCCATCGGAGCAGTCAATGTCTCCATCGCAGCGCCATATCGCAGGCACACACATTGAGCTGTTACACTGGAAGAAGAGAGGGTTACAGTTGGTTTTGGAACAGGAAGCCTCATCTGAGCCATCTGAGCAGTCGTTGTCGATGTCACAAACAAAGCTCTTGGATATGCACTGGCCATTGGCACAACGAAACTCATGATCGTCACAATATTTGGCCGCTGTGGTAAAACAAGAGGGGAGGATAGGAGTTAGAAATCGATCAATTATGATATCAATAACAACACCTTGAGTCATTGCAATGGAAGGAGTGAGGGTTATAGTTGGGTTTGGGACAGGAAGCCTCGTCTGAGCCATCTGAGCAATCGTTGTCACTGTCACAAACAAAGATTTTAGGTATGCACCGGTCACTATCGTGATGAAACTCATGATCTCCACACAATAACAACACTTATATATTTATATGTATTAACTAGACTTCAGGATTATAAATACACTATTAGTATTAGCTTCTTTTTTTTAAAGATTACTTGACTTTAAGTCTGTTCTTCAAATCCCTTTTGAGATATTATTATTATACATTGAACAAAATTCATTCTTGCCAAAAACACTTTCAGTTAGTCGTGTCTTGTTTGTGGATGCTTTAGCATGAACTTTGAGGTGTAGAAAAACTCGGCTCTGGTAGAAAACTTACTGCAGTTTTTCTCATCAGCGCCGTTAGTACAGTCGGCTTTGCCGTCACATTGCCAGTCTTTTGATATGCACTGGTTCATGGGATCGCCACAGTTGAACTGCGAATCCCAACAGATTTTGACTCCTGAGGAGAGAAACATGAAGCGTGACTCATTTCACGTGACCACAGAGAGACACAGCTTTTTGCTATTATGTCGTAAAGCTTAACAATCATTTGACTTTGTTAATGTGTTTCTGGTTCACTGTGGTGACAGTCTGATCATTTCCTTCATCATGCACATCATCCAAAACTAAATATTTTTAATTTGAATTGTAAGTTAGTGGACTTGCTGTGTTTTTACTGTTTTCTAAATATTAAAGAATTATCAAGAAATTGATCAGTCAAGCATAAAAAAAACTCAAGAATCCCAAGTGTAAGGTGTAGCTGATATGTGATAACATACCGCAGCTAGCGGGCAGCTCATCAGTTCCATCACCACAATCATCACTTCCATCACAAATCCACCTGCGGGTGATGCACCCCCCATTTCCGCACTTAAACTGATTGGCGTTGCATATGTAGGCTGCATCTGTGAAAGACAAAAATCACAACTGGAGTCCAGTGTGCCGTGGGAGTCCATTCATACCTTGCTGGGCATTTGTAGTAACGTGTCGGACATGTGCAGAAGAGGCATAGCGGATATACTGGACAAAGGATGTTGAAAGTACAGCTGCCAAGCAGGAGGAAAAGAGGAAGACCACAGAGAATATTCATGGAAGTAGTAAAGGAAGATGTGCAGAGGGTTGGTGTGATAGAGGAGGTAGGATAAGGTGAAGGCTGATGATCTGCTGGGGGGGGGCTGATAAAAGAAGCAGCCGAAAGAAGAAGACAACAGTGTGTGGGGTTATGAAGCTAAACTGTGCCAAATATAACCGTTCACCATAAAACTATTTGACACTATAAGCCAAGCAAAGTGTTTCTGACTAACAAACAAACATCTGTCCTAGAGGGAAAGTTTTTTTTTCTTTTTTGCATGTAAACAGATGTACTCTTGGTTTTATCACACTTCTCCTTTCTGCATAAGTTTTAATGAAGCACATCAACTCTATTACAACACAGGAGGAAAGAAAGAGTTGGTGAAAAGTTCAATTTCTTACCAGTTTCAGACGAACAATGAACAAGTGTCAAAAGACACCAGCAAGCAGACAGTCCTACGAGTTCCTTCCAAATCTTAGACATGTCGTCTTTTATCTTCTTTTTCTTTTTCTTTGACAAGAATAAAAAGATGACTGTGAGCAAAACTATATAGAGAGCCTCAGTCACATGAGTGTTGCACCAATCCCAGCTGGGGTGTTTGAAACTGGGAGCAAGCAGCGCTGAGCCCACTCAATGTGCTTCGTCCCAACCAGTGGGTTTTCCTCTCTCTCTCTCTCTTTCTGTGTAAACTGACAAATACCAATGAATATACCTGTATGTTTTATAATGTTGCGCACAGATTTAAAAGGCGTTTTTGGAAACAGTTTTTTCTTTTATTGGCAAGAAGAGTTATTGCTGTAACACAGGCTAATAGGCAAAATATAAAAGAATGTTTTTCTACATTAGCAACAACACCCCCGAGAGTAAAAATCACTTTTTCTTTTTTAATCAGAGGTAAACATTCACTCTTTCAGAGTATCTGCTCAGGTGATGATATGGACGATCACATTATTCAGGCAGTACTATGGAGACAGGGTATCTTCTCCGGGAGGTGTTGGAAGGTGGCTGGGGCACTAAGTAAGCCAAAAGGAAATGTGTCAAATTGGTAAACACCATGTGGAGTGCTGAAAGAGGTCTTTGTCATTAACTTTGAAGATAAGGGAATCTACCAGTAGCCATTTGTTAAATCCAGTGTCATTAAAAAACACGGAGTGGACAACAAGTACAGGAGACTAGATGTGAGTGACACTGGCTTCAACATATACACACACGCTAGTTCACAATAATAACAACAGGGCAACACCAGGCACTCTGCGACTCTTCCGTTAGCTCCATCTCTACCATTGCGTTCAGTCCTTTCAGAGTCACCTTTTTCTCGTGTGAGTAAGATCGTACCATCTCACAGTCATTGTAACGTTGTATGAGATTTGTGTTTCCTAGCTAAGGAACAACACCCAATGACAAACCTACAACTTGGTATCATCTGGCCTCTGGACCAGCGAGAGATGGTCCTCAGAAAGGAGATGGCTGAGATTTGGAACCTGCGGCCCCAACTCATCTCTGTCATTCACAGGGCTCACCAGAGAAACAGGCTCCACATCCTTACTTGCTTTTAGGAGACCGAGGTGGTAGATTTGTTTCTCTCTGTCCCCTGATAGACAGATGCATCAACACACTGTCTGTAGATGCATCTACATGAATGACTGGGCAGGTCATCTGCTTCTATCATTTTATGCAGATGAAGCTGGAAATTGGTGACAACGGCACAGACGACACCATCATACCCTCCCTGCACCACTCGGGGAGCAGTTCCGGGTGCCATTGATTAGCCACTCTTGCTTCGCATGAATTACAGACATTTGATGCATTTAGGAAACAACTGATGATTTATTAACTGTTTCCCACATGGAGTAACAACACTCACGTCACTTTCCTCAGCTGGCACTACTCCTCCTGGCAGCTGGATTAGAGATTCTGCTACACTCACTATTACAACACGCTGGTAAAACACAGAGTTTCACAAGTTTGTTTTGTTTGAGTTTGAGAGACAGACTGCCTCTCCGGTTGACCTTTGAGCTCATAAATCGAGCTTCCTCTCACTCATTCTGCTGAGGGTTGCACTCGGCACTTCTTCACTCCAGCATTTCATTACATCTTTCTTTTCTGTCTGTTTCCCTTCATCAGTGTTTTGTTCTGTCTACTTTTCTCTTGTCTTTCTTCTTTTCCCCGCACACTGGTCGCAGCTGGCCCTTCCTTGAGCCTGGTTGTACCAGAGAAACGGGAGTTTTTTTTCCTTCACACTGTCACAAAGTGCTTGCTCACACTGGCTGGCTTGATTGTTGGGGTTTCGTCCAATTCTGTAGTGTCTTTACCTCACAGTATGAAGAGCATTGAGGTATCTGCTGTTATGAAATAGCGTTATATAAATAAACCTGGCCTAATGTTGTTTTTTCATTTTTTTAAACAGCGTAAAAACTAATGAATTTAGACAAAAACTCACAATGTAATGAAATTATACAAGATAAAAATACAAAAATGAAGCAAAATACACACATAAACAGTTTGGGTCATCAAAGCAGCGCCAGGTGAAAAACAGCTCAGCTCCCCTCTCAGCAGATGTTACATGTAACAGCTAATTTTAAGTTGCTTAAGGGGTAAGGGTTGTGTAAGGGTAAGGGTTCCTGGAAATCAGGAATATTGACTCATCCTCGTACTTTCCCCTCTTCCCCTTAAGGCTGTGGCTACACTGTAGCTGCCATCACCAGTGTGTGAATGTATGTGTGAATGGGTGGATGACTGGATGTGTAAAGCGCTTTGGGGTCCTTAGGGACTAGTAAAGCGCTATACAAATACAGGCCATTTACCATTTACCATTTATTGACATACAGTAAACTCACTGAGCTTTAGTTTTAACCAAAAAACTCGCACATCTCAACCTGTAACTCCTCTAAGCATGCTGTACATTCAGCATACTTCTGTGCTGTTTGCAAACAGTGCTGTTTGCCATCTCAGTGAAGAGTTTCTGTTTTGATTTGCTGGGTCATACTTAGAGTGAGATTTTGGCAGCACAATTCTACTTTCACATTGTACTGGATGCTTTGAGCAGTAAGAATAAGAGCATTTTATAAATGCTCAGAAAGACACCTGATTTTATAGTTTAGGAATTAAAAAAGAGAAAAAAAAAATCACTGAAGAAGCCTGTGGGACTGTTACAACACAGTGCTAATTTTACATTATGTTTGATGCTTTGGCCATGGTAAAAACAACTGCTAAAACTCACTGAAGAAAGCTCAATGGGTGTATCAGGCTTAAGAAAACTGACAGACCTAAAGGGCATAGGTGTGATTTTACTGTTCTACTTGTATGAGACCTCCTACTAGTGATGAAATGGAGTCATTACACCTTACAGTTGATCCTAACAGCAGGTTTGTTTGGGTCTGAAGTTAAAAATCTGCTGAAATGAAAACTACTGCCGTAGCACTTTTAGGTTGTAGACATAGGATTTAAAGAGTGTCAACTGAGACATGTAAATACCCCCAAAACCTTTAACTCAGACAAACTTACTGGCGTTTATCCTTCTGGGCTCAAGTTGTAAGAAAAATAATAAATATAGCTGATTGCCTGTCGAGCAGCTGACATTTGGCATTTCAACATTAAAAACTCGTGTTTTACTTGTGAATTTTGCCTCGAGTGTTCTGAACTTTGACCTTTACAAAATACAGTCCACACATGCCTTAATGTTAGTCATAGACTACAAGGAACACAGAACTGGGCTATCCAGTGAGCAAAGACCACTTAATCCTGCTTTCTTTTTTTTATGCTTGTTAAGCCCCTTTAATATATGTTATATGGGGCTATGCAAATAAAACCAAATTGAACTAATCCATGTAACAAGCCCTTATATGTTAGTTAAAGTGACGCAAACTATCAATTACCAACATACGGACTAATTTTGACTCGTTTAACCACAGCACTACATCACACACTGTCAATAATTTATTGTTTTGTTCCAAGTTTTAGCCACAATGAAACAACACAACACAGATGCAAACACCGATGCTTTGGTTCACTCTGGTTACCTACTGTAATGAGATAAGTACAGTACTGAATTTGCAAGCTGTACATACATGCATTGACATTATAATCTGAAAATACTCTATACAGTATATCCAACACCATACGGCCGTGAGGCATTCACAAACAGAGAGGAGCTGACGTCCCTCTGGTCCTTTGTCTTAAAAATTAAAAGCAGAAAAAGTGCCGAAATAGATGAAACTGTTCTGAAATCCTAAAGTCACCACACAACAACAGAAGAACAAGTTACAGTACTCATGTATTACAACCTTGTGATTCTTGAATTCTACAATCAACAGTTGTAAGTGCTTATACTGGAGGTGTGACAGGTAAGCAGCAGCAGCAAGGTAAAGTAGGGTGTTTTTATTCTGTAAAGTAGTGGAGAGTGACTGGGCCTCAGCTCCATCAAACCTCAGACAAATAACTGTGGTGTGTTGCTAAAGAGCTTCTGAGAAGTCTGGAAACACCCTGCGTACACAGCTGGCTGGCTTTCCAACCTAAACAGTCAGAAATATGAGATGTACACACACCTCAGGAATCACAGCAGGTCCAGAGACTGTTGTCACAAAACATCATCAAAGTGAGGCAGAGGTGAAACATCAGGAGAGTTTGTCCAAAAATCAAACTTAATGTCTAATAGTGATAGTCTTGATGATAACATTTGAAGCTCCATATTTGGCATTTATAAGCATATGCAAACATTTAATGGTTACATAGCTGGATTCATGTATTTGTTAATAACTGTGACATGACAGTATAGTCAAACGTAGCTCTAAATCAATAGAATATCTTGATGTTATAACCAATTAGTAAAAATAGGTACGCTGAGTCATACTATACTGGTCACAAATATACATTAAATGTTTATATATAGCTTTAAATAAATGTCAAACAGTGGAACTTTTAAAATAAAGTGACATTGCAGTACATGTTTCCATTAGACTAGAATTTGCCTCACACAAAGCTTCAGGGCATTTATCTGAAGACAGGCTGATGAAGACTCCTAGCATGTTATCTCTACACTGTTATCACATATAATATCTAGATAATTACTGAAATAGGTCTTAAATATTGGTACACTAAAATTAAAGGAACTTTTCCCACCTTTGCTTATTACAAACATGCACGTCCTGCTCTGTGTAGTGGGCAGCAGCTTTTAACTTGTTTATCAGAATACACCTTTACGTTACTGCCTCATGGTTTGCTGACACAGCATCTTTTGCTGTTGTGTTTTTTGTGTGCTATTCTCTTCATAGTTGTCACCAATGAAGCAGTAATTAGATTATATCTGTATACAAATATCTCAACATTCCCTGTGCAACATATATTTTATGGTATATGGAGCCATCTGATGATCACATGTCTTTGCAAATGTACAGAAAGAAACTCCTCTTCTTCGACTTCTCTCGAACATATTTGACTGAGGGTGGATGGAGTGGACCGAGGCATGTTTTATTACTTTAGAAGTGTTGATTGATTTGGTGGGATATCCCTTTATACACCCGTCTCTCCTAATTCACAGTACAGTTCAGGCCTCCTCATCGGTGGCACTTGGGGAGCGCTCCTGAAAAAAGGAAACAGAGATATGTTTTAGTTGACTGGGAAAGACTTCTAGTTTCACACATTTTACAGGTTTCCTGAGATATCCTGCAAACTAAGAAACAAAAAAAACAAACGTGTATATTTGTGCATCTACCTGCACTGAGCAAAAAACTATCAATCCCATAAAAATTCCCCACACAAATGCTTGCAAGGTTTAAAGGAAAATGACAAAAAAGTTACCTCTTCCTGCTCATCCTCAGAGTCATCATCACTGACGACCGGCTTTGCTCTGGTGCGTCCCGTCCGTCTGCTGCGTCCCTTCCCTCGATCTCCACCTTTATCCTTCCTGCTCAGACGGATTTTCACCTTCACTGAACGGGCTGGAAATCAACACACATGGAAAGAACATGTTGTCAGAGTAATCATACAGAGAATTTTGAGATGTTTGCCAGAGGACATAAAAGGACAAACTCAATCTAAATCAGTTAGGACACAGTCAAATACAACTGAACAGTTTCTCCTCTTTATGCACGACATGCACAGGCATGCTCACATTCGGACTCTGATCCTTCCTCCTGCTCTTCCTCCTCTTCTTCACTCTCCTCTCCCTCACTTTCCTCCTCTTTCTCGATCTTCTGCCTCAAGCTGGTGAATACCGACTGTAGAACGATGGAGTCCTCGTATATCTGCTCATAAACACAGCGGGCAGATGCTGATTATGATCATGTGGCTGCAGGGTAAAGCATTCAGCCTCAACACATCATTTAAACACCAATCATTTATCAGCAACTAGTAATTAAATGTCTGATACATTGCCCTGCATGATGAGTTTTCCTATGAGGTCTTTTATGCCTTAATGCGACCTCAGAGTGCTCGCTTTCGTCAGCTTTAATCAGGCTTCACTTTCAACTGTAATCCATCCACAGGAACTAATATGTACCAGTTAAATAACACAAATTCTATACAGCACATCTGTCTCACCAGCGACCCCTCCAGGTTGAAGGTCTGAGCATTCTGGAAGAGCAGCATGACGTCTCTCTCCAGGTCACCCAGACTGCGGTAGCGATGACTTCGAATCCTCTCCTAACATTGAAGACGCAGCACAAACATTGGGTATGTAAGCGAGAGAAAAACACACCAAGCGAGTCTGTAAACCTTTAAACACGTTTTTTTTAATGTGCTCTGCTGCAGGAATGAAAACATGTTACAAATAACACTATTTAATCTTACCTTGATCTTCCTGAAGTCTACCGGCTTGCGGATGAGTTCGTAGTACTCGGGCAGCTCTTTTCGAGACGGCAGCTGGATAAACACCTCGCTCAGCTGACGCCCACTGGCGCTGCAGGACATGACATTATTATCACGAGACCAAATATCTGAAAGTGCGCAATATCAATCCAATTGATCATAGCTCTCAAAGCGAGTTTGCTGTTGGCTATTTATTAAAAGTGTTACAGGGTTTTTTGCCACCCCAGACACGTGAATGTGTTTAGTCCAGTCAAAATATAAACTGCCACCCCGGTCTTCCTAAAGACCAAACCTAACAACTGCTATCAGATCCTCTTATCATTATATACATTTGGCATAATCTTCAGTCTCAGCATTCATGAAATCACTTTGTGACATCATGGGGTCTACAATCTGGGGTTTTTACCCCTTTCTCATGACACAAAGAAAGCCTGGCAGGTTGAACTTTCTTTCTAAATCGACTAAAATGACTGAAAAAAAGTTTCAGATTTTCCACAATCACAATTTCTGCTACCTGTCTTTGTATTTGATGACAGCGTCCACAATTTTCTTCATCTTCTTTGTGAGGGTGGGAGGATTTGGTGAGAGTTTTTCGACAGGTGGCCGTCCCCTCTTCCTCTGCCTCTTCCCATCATCATCTTTATCCCCCCGTCCACGTCCCCCTATGGAAGAGGAGGGACCAGGGAGATCCAGGTCACGGTCTCGCTTCCTCTTGCGCGTCGTCTTTTTGTGCCGCACCTCTTCCTCCATCTCCTCCAGTGTGCCTTCCTCTATCGCCTGAACAGGGAAAGATACAGAGTGAGAGATTAGCATATAAGTGTTAAAATTAACCCCCCCACAAATTTGCCTTTGCCTCCAGAAAGCCAGTTAGTTTAGAATTTATATCCTGAAATCTTTGTCTCAGGCGCACCTTGAGCCACTGCTTCTCAGTCAGCGAATCGCTGTAGTCCACTTCCTTCCGTTGTCGGGAACCTCGGCCAAACATTTTCTCCTCCTCTTCCTCACAGGTAAGTCGCTCAACCTCAGCATCGTCCTTCATGATCCACGTGGGCAGCTCGTCCTCCTCCATCAGCCGTGGTTTTCGTCGTGGGTTACGAGCCTCCTCGCGGCGTCGGTCCAGGTCCATACGCTACGGAAGCAAGAAGAAGAAAACACAGGGAAAGATGTGGGGACACAATATTATTGCGCGGTTGAATCTCTACCTGACATTCAAACACACAGAAACTCACCATGAACAGCTCGAACTCCTCTTCACTCCTAGCAATCATCTGGTTGACCGTCTCATCATCTGGCACCTCATCCTCCTCCTGAATACAGCAGACACACAATGGCAGGTAGAGCAGAGGAAAGCACACTCTTTAAATTGTGTGTTGGCGATGCACGCACACACATTCATGTGTAGGCACACGTCTTGACCCCAGACCTCGTCTTGCTCCTCGTGCTCCAGGATGGCCTGCAAAAAGGCCCTGCGCTCGTGGCTGGAAGACTTCTGGTCGAACATGCCGGCCTGGATAACTTTTTGATCCACATTTAGTTTGTATTTGGCCGCTGCCAGGATTTTCTCCTCGACACTGTTGACTGTACAGAGACGTAGCACGCGTACCTCATTTTGCTGACCAATGCGGTGAGCTCTGTCCTGTGCCTGCAAGTCCTGGGTAGGAGAGAAAGATAAAGAAAGTTAAGCTGTGGAGCCCAAACCTTGCCATTTCTGCTTTCACTGTCAATAAATTGTGAACACTACAATATTAAATACTGAAACCTAAATATCTTCCCCAGTATTCTGAGGACAGACCCTGGACTTTTATCTTCAGCCTCTAAGTGCGAAAAAAAAAGGCAAATCAAAGCTGATATGAGCTTGAATGCTGATTTGATTAAAAAAAAATCAATATAAATATGCATCACACCTGATGTGGGTTCCAGTCGGAGTCAAAAATAACTACAGTGTCGGCAGACTGCAGATTGAGGCCGAGGCCTCCAGCCCTTGTGCTCAGGAGAAAAATAAAGTACTCTGACTCTGGGTCATTGAATGTCTTCAGTAACATTCCTCTATCCTCAGCCTTTGTTGTGCCTGAGAGGTATGAAGGTGGGAAATAAGAGGAAATGCAGGCAATAATTCACAAAAAAGATAAACCAAAGGGAAACTAATAAAAAGGGGACAACAAGAACTGATACGCATACAGATCAGTGTCTCACCATCCAGACGCAGGTATTTGAAGTTACGGTAGGCAAAGTAGTCCTCCATGATGGTCATGAGTGAGGTCATCTGACAGAAAAGCAGCACTTTGTGGTTTGTGGCTCTCAGCTTTGGCAGAATTCGATCCAGCACCTCAAACTTTCCCGATGCCCGATACAGGTCAGGACTGAGGGAGCGAAAGGAGGATTTTTTTTTTTACAAAGGCTGCAGTTTGTTTGTGTGTGTTTGAGATCAGGACCTAAAGAGGAAGCAGTACTTACCCCTGAACTATCCCACCAGAGAATCCTAAATGTTCAGAGAAGGATTCCTACAAACACAATGTACAACCGAACATTTCAGTTCAACGGTGGCTTTATTTTGATGACCGTTAGCTCACTGACACATCAAACAGAAGTCAGAAATGGCTGCTGTTATCCTCAGAAATTCTCTTTATTATAATAACAAAGAGAACCTCTGATGATAAGAGCAGGACTGAGAAACACAGGCAAATAACTACAGACAAAGTATTTATGTGTCGGGCTCGTCAGTGTTACCTCTATTTGCTGAAACATATAAGGGTGATTGCAGATCTTCCTCAGCTGCATGATGGTGTTCATCAGTGTCTTCGTGCCCCCTTTACCCTATTGACCGTGATATGATAAAAATGTTTTTACTGCTAATAACTGGGAAGTGTGGGGCGTGGACTTGAAGTACATGTAAAAAAAAAAATCCAACATGGAAAGAAAAGCGTCTGGACTTTCTTTCCAAGCTCCTTAGACTACGATGACCTGGATGACTGACAACCTTCACAGACATAATACAATACAATACTTCAAATTATGTGTTCCTTCACCTTCTTGTCTTTCTCTGATCCATCAGTGAGCAGGACTCCCTTGGCCTGCATGTGCCTGTAGAGGACTCTCTGAAGAGAAGACATGTCACACTTGATCACATACTCCACCTGAGGGATAGGAGAAAAACATGTGTTTCCATTAAGCATGCATGCACAACATCAGAACAGAAAAACTTCATTTTCTATACGTCTCCTCAAGAAATGATGCTAAAGAAAACAAGAGCTGCTTAAACGGGATGTTGCCTTTACAGTGCGTGTGAAACATGCCTTTTCTGGAAGCTGTGCCTCCACCTCCTTCTTCAACCTCCGTAACAGGAAGGGGCGTAGCACTTTATGGAGACGACGAATAATCAGAATTGTCTCCTCTTCATTAAGGTCCACCTGAAGCGGAAAAAAGAGAAATTTCACACTCTTATTTAGCAAAACAGACCCCTGCTGCAACCTCAAAACTCTTCCTATATTTCTGCACACCTTCTCTCCAGTCATAGCGAAAGGGGCGTTAAACCACTGTTCGAAGGTGCTGCAGCACTTGAAGATAGTGGGCAAGAGGAAATTGAGCAGCGCCCACAGCTCAGGAAGTTTGTTCTGCAGCGGCGTCCCCGTCAGCAAGACGCGCCGCGGAGCAAGGTAATGGGTGTTCAGGACCTGGGTCAGTTTACAGTGGTGGTTTTTCATGCGGTGGCCTTCGTCTACAATCATGTACTTCCAACGGATCTGAAGGAAAGAAGAGGATCACGTGGGCGAAACCACAGTGCCAATACCCTGTATCACTGCTCCTGTCCAGCCACATCAAACCAATAACTGAAAGTGCGTAAAAGGAGGATTTTTTTTTTGTCCACTTTGTCCTGATGACTCAAGTTGGCCCAGTCCCAGGTTAGTACCTGTAACCATCACATGGGAAAGCCTTGCCTGAAGCGCAACACCCACCTGTGAGCACAGTCAGGAACCCTATATGACTACATGAGTGCATAGCAGCATGATGGTCACAGAGGACAGTGGGAGACGTGGTTTACAGGTCGTGTCAGTGTGTTGCAGGACCTAGGAGAGAGAGCACTGAGATGCAGGGGGAGGTCAGATTGGCCAGACTCAAAAACTTTTAGAGGATTTGGGGGGATTTAAGGAGCCAAAGACACAAAAACCTTAAGTAAAACAGAAGTATGATAAATAAGGTATGAAAAGAAACAAAATGTTTTTAATCTGTAAAGGAAAATCTACGCCATCACAGCCTCAATGTGTTCGCTCATTTCCTTGAGTCTGTGTTTGTCCGTGCAGTCAAACTCACCTTGGCCAGTACTTGTTTGTCCTTGATGATGTACTCATAAGTGGTGAGCAAAACATTAAACTTGCCACTACGCAGCTGAGGGACAAACGCTCTTCTAGCAGCAGGAGACCCCTAAAAAAAAAGGTTCAATATCTCAATAATTCTTTAGAAGATTTTAAGATAAAGACAGGCATGCCTATTTTTGTGTTACCTTGTAAGACACTTTAACGACTGATGGCGCCCATTTGTCAAACTCATACACCCAGTTAGAAAGAGTTCTGTCAATGAGAGACAGCTTACGTGTAGTTAAACAATTTATTACCGGTACATTCGTCTTTATTTAAGTGCTGTGCAGGACTGAAACACTGTCATAGCAAAAGCGTGCGAGCTCACGAAAGAGGTACAATGATGAGGTAGGGTCCGTTGAGCCGTTTGTGCTCCATGAGGTATGTGATGAGAGCGATAGTCTGGATGGTTTTTCCCAGACCCATCTCATCAGCCAGGATCCCATTCAGGTTGTTGTTGTAAAGAGAAACCAGCCACTCCAAACCTTTAATCTGAAAGTCCAAAAAAAAGAAGGAGGGGGTTATTTATTACTGCTTTGAAATCTGAGAGACTCTGTTTCCTATGATGTCCCACTTCAATGTAAAGTCCTACTTTTTAAGAATCTGCCAAAAAGGACACTCACATAGAAAATCGTAAAAAAAACATCCCAAGAAAATAAGAAAACATTAATGTGGGCATTAAAGAAATACTTATTTTATTGAAACAAATAGAATATTGATGGCAATGGTATAAGAATCTATGGGGGTACACCTATAGTAGTTTTTGAGTGCATGCTGGACAGATGGCTCAACAAATCTATAAGATTTACTATAAATTAAAGGAAGAATTAATTGGGTCTGAACAAATTTGAGGAGAAAGGCTAACAGAAAAGGCAAAAGTAATAGATAAGTAGTGGAAATAGTCAAAAGAAATTATGAAAGAATAAAATAGAAAACGTTAGCCCCCCAATAGACCCTATGACAGCTGCCTCCCTAAGCTAAAGAGAATAGATAGACGGATGCAAAATAGAAAAGCCTATATTAAAAAATTCTACCCCTTCCATCCATCCATTCGCTTCCACTTATCCTTTTCAGGGTTGCAGGGGGCGCTGGACCCTATCCCAGCTATCATAGGGCGAGAGGCGGGGTACACCCTGGACAGGTGGCCAGTCTGTTGCAGGGCCAACACACAGAGACAAACAACCATTCGCACTCACATTCACTCCCGCATTCACACCTATGGGCAATTTAGACTAATCAATTAACCTATCCCCACTGCCCACTACCCCTCCGCCTCAAATTAATTTGAAAATCCTACCTTGTTTTGTAAGAAAGAGCGTTTCTTTGTAAGTCAGCAAACTTACAAATTCAGCAGAGGATCAAATAATTATCTCCCCCACTGCATTTTGTAATAAAAAGCCTGAAAACCACTGAATTATGGCAACCTTCAAATTCATTCGCCTTTTAATGTCTCTATGTCTTTAATTAATATGGCAACAACCAAAAGAAGAAGCAGAGTAAGTGCATAATTTCCTTTGGGATTATTAAAGTATTCTGATGAAGTATAAACAATATCCAGTCCTGACCAGCGTGCAGCTAAAGATGTAAAATGTCTGAACTGCAGGATTTGTCAGTGCTTCGTGTACTTGCTTGTGCTTGTTCACCTGATACTGTTTAAGCTGCCCATTTATCAACAAGCTGGACTGTTTCTCCACCTTCTCTGTGACAGCGTGAGCCACAGAGTAATACGACTGGAGTCCTCGAGCAAACGCTGCACCGCTATACTCATCGTCCACGTCCTGTTTAGCATTTCTGTAAAATGACACGTAAAGTCTTAATCAGTCACAAAATTAATGACATTTGGTGGAATTCGCTGTATTTAAACAGCACATACGTTGCACAAAAATGAACGTTACATGAACTCACTCAATGATGTGTCGGACGTCCACCTCTGACACATCTTCACTGTCTGGGTCTGTAATCTTCATCTTGTCCTCTACTGGAGCTGCCGAAGGCTGAGGCTCCTCTTCTTCCTCCTGAGAGACAGCATGTGAACTAAAAGTTGCTTTTAACTCCCACTGGATGAACGAATATGAAGTGGCTTCAAACACATCTCACAAAAAAAATAAAAAAATAATTAAACCAACCTCCTCCTCTTCCTCCTCCTCGCTGTCTTCACTGTCTGAGCGGGGAGCCACCTCATATCTGGACAAATTTACATAAATACACTTTGAAAAAATTTGTCCCTTGATATTGTCCTTTAACGCTGAAAGTAGCTGTCAGGGAACGACAAAACCGCTGAATGACAAATAATGACAAAGAGAAGATGTTGCTGTTCTTGAACATTTTGAATAAGTGGGGCAGAAAAGTATATATGAGACTATTTTGTTAAAAACTAAATTTCTCCAAATGATTTAATCATCCGTAAAGCTCAATCTCTATCTGTGCTGCGGGTGTCGTTATGCTCAGCTGTGTCATTTTAAGTAAATGCTAATCACTTGTACAGTTAGTATGTGGTTGTGTGAAATTTTGAACAATTGGACAGATCGCCAGTCTATCGCAGGGCTAACATACTGAGACAGAGTCAAAGGAGCTTGCAAAGAAAAGCGTCTGGACTTCTTTAAGTTGCTTGAAGATGTTTCACCTCTCATCCGAGAAGCTTCTTCAGTTCTAAGGTCAAATGGTGGAGAGTCCCAGATTAAAACC
>NW_005187750.1:281738-312773 GCF_000239375.1 Pundamilia nyererei | reverse complement strand
TAAGGCCAGTTTAGAACCACCAGTAAAACTAACGTGCATGTCTTTGGACTGTGGAAGAAGCCGGAGTACCCAGAAAGCACCAACAGGGAGAACATGCAAACTCTAGACAGGAAGGCTCCAGCCAGCGAATTCAAACACGGGACCTTCTTGCCACGAGATAACACACCGCTCTTCCACCCCTTAACTAAAAGTGTTTTCTGTGCTGTGTGTTTTGTCTGTCCTGGACATAGCTTTTCACCAGATTTTTTTGTCCTTTGGTGCATTAAAAATAAAAGTAATACGCATATCTATACTCCTCAAAAGCTGTAGATCACTGCACATGAACTGAAATCAGCTAACAAAAGAAAAGAACAAATGACAGGACAGTTTGATGTTTTTTTTCTATGAAAAGTGTGGAGTCAACTGAAGAACCTTTGTAATGTAACGACATAATTGCAAGTGTAATGTAATTACAGTTTTAATGAATTTGAAATGAATTACACCCAACAGGCTGTGTGATATCACCATACCCTCAAACATCAAAGAATGATCCCTCTATCCTTGATCCTGAATGTTTGTGTTAAGATCTACCTAAGAGACTGTGTTCAGTATAAGACGTGCAGAAAAATTAATAACCCGTAAACATCATCTCTCTGGGCAATTGCATTAAAACATTTATATGTCTTTTCTATAAACATTTGCACAAGTTCCTTCCTCTTTGCATCCAGACTCACCCAGGGTTCATCTCCAGCCAAGTTTCCAGCTGTCCAGCTTTGGGAGCGTCCACCCCTGTCAGGATATTCCCACTGTCCACGTGGATGACCTTCACCGGCAGGTCACTCATCTGACTCGTCTCATCTAGAGGCTGCAGGAGTAGAGAGGGTTTGTTTAAGACTTTAAATGCTGACAGAGATTCAGATGGTTAATCACTGGCGCTGCAGCTATTTGATCAAACAAACAAGTTCACAGTATCAAGCGAATTCCCAATTATTTGTAATTCAGTACAACACGTGCTCTATAAATATTTTTTACAGCGAAACCACTTTGCTTTCTTGTTGTGATAAAGTCCAGGTGTTTATCATTGTGCTCAGTCAAATAGCGGGTGATATTTTGCTTGTTTTCCGAGTAGCAAAAGGCTTTTGTTTGGTCTCCTGTTGCGGGTTACCATGTCATGTGATGTCAGCGCCGTTTGTGCCTGATGAGAATCGAGCTGAAGAAATGATTCCCCGCAGTGAACAGTGACTTAAAACTGCAGCTTCTACTCCTGTACCATGTCTTTATCTCTACAGTCTTCATTAAGGCTTCTGCATTTGCTCACCTCTCCATCAGGACCCATAGCAGGAGTCTGACCCTCTGCATTCTCCACCTGCAACATAAGGGAAAAATAAGTAATCAGGTTATACGCGACAGAACATAATCAGAAACAAAAATCTGTGTTACGCAGACTTTACAGTGGAGTGTCTGTGTTTGTCGGTGTACCTTCTTCTTTTTCTTTTTCTTTTTTTTCTTCTCCTTGAGGGCCTGTGCAGCTTTGTGGGCTCGGACCAGCTCTGTGAGGTTTGCAACGTACTCGTCGGTCTGCTGCAGCAGGTAGGCCAAGCGCTTATCCTTCTTCTGGTCGATGAGTTTGCGGTAGCCCTCCTCATCCTCAGCCTGGGTAAAAAATATGGTACAATGTGTAGGAGGGATTTGTGTACTGCTACGTTCGTGATGGGCATTAAGTGATATTATAGTTTCTTCTTTTTACCATGAGCCTCCTCATCCTCTCTTTCTCAATACGCTCATTCTCCTTCTTCTGCTCCCGCTCGGTGTTGGCGTGGTAGGTGGCCACAGCTTTGGTCAGTTTCTGGATTTTGCCTGTGATCGAACGGTGGTACTCCTTGAAGTCTTTGGCGTGCTGAAGGATGCTGTTGAGGTACTCCTTTGTTTAGATTGGATGAAGGACAGAAAGAGATTATCAGTGAGAAGCAAAACTTTAAAAAAATATCACAGTTAACCTCGAAGTTTGGGCTCAACCTGATGTTTTTGTCTACGTTTGCGTTCTTGTTCAATCTTCTGCTGTTTCTCCAGTTTCTCTGTGATGCGGGCTTCGCGGAGAGACTGTCGCTTGCTTCGCTTGTAGGCCTTGGCATCAAGGGCGGTCTCTAGAGCTGTGTCACGGCGCATACACACCACCACCTCCTGACGCAGCTTTTAGAGAAAGAGACACAATAGAAAACACACAGAAAATGTAAACTCACCAGCAGAACCATCCACACTGAAAACACACACACAAACCGTAATGGTCTCTGATTCACCATAACTGCCAACGATGCATTACTGTCAAGGTTCGAGGTGAGGATGTGACTGTAGTGCATACCTGTCTCTGGAAGTTAAGTAGTCGCAGGGCTTTGAGCTCTATGGTGGCTTTGGTTCGTAAATCACCAGCCAGAGAACCCGGTAGATTCTCTAGCTCAGCAATGCGATGGGTTATACGAGCTTGTAACCTGAAGAAGCAGGTACAACGAGTAGTTATATCCCAGAAAAAAAGGTTGTTTGTGCAGGAGCTGATGGTGAGAATTATGAAACATCAAAACCACAACTACCATAGTACACAGAAGAGAAAAGGTACTACTGAGATATTAACAGCCTTTAGTCTAGGTGTGTAGAAGTATGCTAACACTAACATTGTGCCATACAACTAAATAAGAACTAGAAAACCAAAGTTCCCTTCAGAGAGAGGGGTGCATTGAAACCAGGACAAAAACAAAATCACTTTGCAACTGTGTGAAGTGTTTGAGGTGTTGGAGTCGAGAACTTTGCCAGTGGAGTGGCGACATCTTTAAAAGATTTACAGATGACATGCTAGGTCCTTACTCCAATGAGCTGCCAATCATTTAAATAAAAGAACTGATGACATATTACACAACGCAGAGGCAACTTAGTGCAGGCACGAGTACTCGTGTATGGGCTTTGAACTTTAGCTTTAACTTTGGTGTGACTTATGCAAACAAGTTTGAAAGTCATGAGGTTTGTGATCACTGCCATCTGTTTGTCTCCTGGTCAGAAAGATTACATAGAAAGAGTCGAGCCGAATTTGTGGGAATTTGGTGGAAAGGCAAGTGGAAAAGGAAGAAATGATTCAATTCTGGTGTGGAAAAAAACAGCAAAACTGGGATTGATAGAAGATTTGCTTCCCAAATGTCGATGCAAAAAAATGATGTATTGTTTTGTACTTTTGATTTTTTTGTACTATATTATAAACATAAGATAGAAAATATACAAGAAAAAGCTTGTGGTAAATATTATATGCTTTAAAAGTTTTAACACAAAGTAAAGTTTGCCATCTCTAAATATATGTACTGATTATGGTGCAGTATAAATTAACACAACCCTTAAGAGTCAGATAACTAAAGCTCAATTTAGCTATTTTGTTCAACAGATAAATAAATGGGACAGAGGATAGCGCATCCCCCAAAAGACTTGATTACCTGTACTCCCTCTCCTGCAGTATCTCCACGGGGTCGAGGCCACAGGGTTTCTGAATGGGTGTAATGCGGTTCTGTTTGGCATGGTAAGGCATCATGGGAGTAGGCTGCGCAGGCTGGCCGGGAGACTGGGTCTGCGGGGGCATCACCGGGGAGGCAGCCGGCGGAACTGAAGGGGGAGCAGGAGATGGCCGGCCAGTGGGCTGAGGGGGGATGAGTTTTTGTGGAGCGTTGGAGGGGGCTGCTGCGTTCACCATGGGGCCTGGAGGAAAGTGTAGTGAGGAAAAGTAGAAAAAGTCAGGACGTCACTGTGGTCTACACAAAATGATGAATGCCTAAAGGAAAATTAGGAATTACAGCAGAAGTAACACTGCACGACAGCATAATTCAACTCTTCTATCAGCACTTAGTCAGCCGTTTTTACACTAACAGCCTAACTAGGTTTCAACAAAGATGCTCCTAGTGAAGAGACAGTCAGTTTCCACAAGGTCTTATACCAGCACCACGTACCTTCGGGCCATGACTTCGGAGGTCCATTAGTATTTTGACCCTGCATCCCAACTGGGGTTCCTGATGGGCCGGGGGGAGGCATATTTGGACCCATCATTCCTAAGAAATCAAAGAATGCAGATTGAATACGGATGATATCCATAACAAGGCCTTGTTCAAATTTTAGAAACAATACTGTGGGAGATTTATGAAACGGTGAGGAAGACTTAAAGTGGAGGTGTGAATTAGTCTTCTATGTATTCACCCTCAGGTTATAAGAAACAGTACTGCTATTTCAGACATTCCTCATGCTTGCTCACCGTGACCTCGGCTGTAGCCTGAGCCCATTGGCCCTGGCCCTGGTCCTGTTGGACCACCTCCTGGCCCTCCTCCAGCTCCGGGAGCCAGACTAGGCATGGGCTGCTGCATCCCTGGCATCGGCCTCTTTCCTTGGACAGCTATTTGAAGGTGGTCTGGGAGGGGCTGTCCCCGGGCTAGCATCTTATAAGCCATGATCTGGGCTCTAAGTTGGTGAAGCTGGTTCTGGTTAAAGGGAGTTGGACCACCAGGACCTCCAGGTCCCGCAGGGCCGCTGGTATCAAGGCCAGGACCAAGGCTAGGGACACTGGGGCCAAGACTGGGTCCAGGGCTTGGACCTGGTCCAGAACTGCCTGGAGGGACGGGTCGGTTATTAGGACCCAAAATGTGCTGATCTCCACTGGAGCCATCTAATGGTGTAGAGGCAGAGCCAGGACCACCAGAGGAAGAGGAGGAAGATGATGAGGGCATAAGGGGCCCAGAGGGGGGACCATTTGAAGGGATGGGACTTGAGTGATCAGAGCCACCTAATGGAGAGTGGTAGCCTGGAATACACAGAGAAAAAGGCAGGCAGGTAGAGAGAATCACTCTCTACGGGTCCTCAAAGGAAAATTTGATAATAATCTTACAGTCTTCAAGCCAAGCACAAAACACAAAACTTATCATCGTACCAAACCTGAGGCAAACTCTAACAAACAATAAATTATTGTCTAAATTTGATCAAATCCTGGATTATTATTATTATTGTTATGATTATTTCCAGGAGATTGTTAACTGTGATTCACCACGTTAAGCCTGTCTATATCCCATCCTTACAGCACAGAGCAGGCTGTCTTTGTCTGAGCCAGACTGAGCCATGACAGTTGTATATCATTCAGTATTTCAATAATGAAACAGTGAAACGGTTTTCATGGTTCATGTTACAGCTGGTGACAACAGAGACACTCCCCTCTGAGCCAGTCAGGACACATAGTCACACCACTGCCGTTAAGTCATGCTTAAAAGCCGTCACATGTCTTACGCAATGTAGGAATTAAGCAAATTGCTTAAGAATGGTTTAGGTAACATGCCTACCTTGTGAGTGTTGGTCTAGAGGACTGGGTGGGGGGCCCATACCACTGTGCCCGCCCTGTCTCACTGACAGTCCCTTCATCTGACTTAAACGGCTCTCCTCACTCAAGCTTTTCTCGTGCAAACCCTCCATGGGCTGTGGGAGGAATCAGACAGTGCTGAAGTTAAACACTATCAGTTTTGAACAAAAGTCGCCATTGCAGAGGATTTGCAGAAGTTTCACTGAGTTAAAAAGCAAATACCAAAGACAAAACTTAAGTAAGCAGAAGCATAGTTATATGAAAAAAAAAACATGTAGAGTAAGAGCAGTTAACCAATGTCAAGTCAAACATGTTCGATTTTTGGGTCAAATATGGAAGAGGAGCATTGATTGTTCACAGGCACAGGTGCTACTTAGTGCATATCAAGTTTTCAACTCTCAGTGAATAATAATGTTTAGAAAAAACACTGAAATAAATCACATACCCGTAGTTAGTGGAACAAATCAATGGTTTTCTTAGGTTAAATATTTCTGATACATTCTCCTTCAAGCTTAGCTAGTAGTTAATCATTTATTTAGTGAATAAATATTAGATAATATGTGTGTCTATTAACATTATACTGATATTTAGATCTAATAACTACAAAGAGCAAAATTAAGCATGATGAAAACATCAAATTTAAATGAAGATGGAAATCTGAAGATGAAAATGCTTGAAAGCTTTGCTGTACATGTGCATCATCTACACTTCATTCTTAAGCAAGTGAAATTAATGTTAAAATCCTTTCTGTTTAAGAGTCACTGTAAATCTGTAGCAATGAGGTTTAAAAAGTAATTGCTGACAAACTGCGGTTCCCTAAAGGACGGCAACACGAGCAGCTGCTGAGAGCGTCTCACTGGGACTGCTGCCTGAATGCCCTTACTTTGTGCAGAGGGTGCATGCTGTCCGGGCCATATCCAGAGGGCCCTGGCTGGGAGTGTCCAGAGGAGGGAGGACCAGGGCTGGGGCCCATCATACTGTGAGAGGAGCCTGGGGAGGGTCCGGGGCTGGGGCCAAGCATAGCCCCAGGAGAAGGACCCGGACCAGGGGAGGGACCAGGGCGAGGGGTGCCTCCCATGGGGGGATCAGGTGTTGACATGATCGCCTGGGATCTCCTGCTCCTGGATGAGCAGGAGGGACCTGAGAAGGAAGAGAAATGACAAATTTCAGTAAGAGGGCAATGAAATATGCACCAATTACTTAACTGAGAAGGAAGTAATAAGGTTTTGGTTTGGACAATTAAAAAATCATGGCAATAAAGTCTGCATATGACTTCAGCTGCATTTCTAATAAATGATGAGGGTGCACAGTCTTTGCGGGATAGGGGTGAATTTTTGTCCAGCCTATCAGATGTAGACTCTCTGCTCGCCAGCTGCGCTGCGCCAAATCACCCGTTGCGCGCATATGCAATTACAGCTGCCGGGTCTACCACTGAACTTGAGCTGAAGACGGGGAAATACAGTAAATTATGCACAAGAGCCCGTGCTGCTGAGAATCTTTTCACTCTGGCATGAAAGGGTGTCTCGTTAAATATAAAAATGGGGAATGGCGGACTGTGCTTGTGCGACAGACCTACCCGCATCAACAGGATTGGCAGTCCTGGGTGGATTTCTGCGCTCCCGAGCTGATATTTGCGGGTGATGAAGGAAGATGCAGCAGTTGTCGCAATTAGCCTACTCACCCTCTTTGTAATCTGCCTGCAAGCGTTGATTTCTTTCACCGACGTGGCTCGAGCGCCCCCCTCCACAGCTCCTATGACCGAATGTCTAGTCACGGCCGCACGGCAGCGCGCATGCGTGCGCAGAGACGGCAAACCTGTACTCGGCGTGCATCAACCCTGAATTCTTGTTTGAAAATCCAAAATAATCGTGGAATATTAAATGTCGAGATAACCTGTGGCTGGATTTCACCCACAACAGTGAAATCGTGAACGGTGGCTGTGAACACAGGTATTAGAATCACGCGACTTAATAACTGCAACCTTCAAAAGCAACACACTCAACCAAAATACACCGTTTTCTGCTGTGCACATTTGGCATTTTTAATTTTGAGAATTTATTGTGAGGTTTTGCACTTTTCATTCATTGCGTGCTTTCTTTTAAATATGCAGTGTTTGTCCCGTTTTTTTTAATTTAGTCTCGATTCTGTAAAGCACAAAATAAATAAATAAATAAAATAAATACATACTGCATGCTTGTTTTCCCCCACAATTTAAAATACAATAAGTGGTGTCATGGTGGCGGAATGATGTGGTGGATATTTATCATATATTATTTAAATGTCACAGCCTGCCTTGGTGTTGTTGAACTGATGATAAAGTCACTGTACTCATATCGCCTTCAAAGTCCAACATCTTTGAGATGTGGTGGAACAAGAGATTCAAAACCTACAAATCTGCATTAACTGTGTGATGCAATCATGTCAATATGGACAACAATCTCAGGAATGTTTCCAGCACCTTGTTGAGGGCTCCAACGTGGTATTAACAAGGTGTGAGTAATGAAATTATATGCCACATGTTACTTCAGCATCTGCTGCATAAACTTTACAACAAGCGTATTTGCTCTGACCCTGCTAACTACAGAACATTGAATTGATCATTTCCCATCGCTCTCGTTCCTTTGACAGCGTATATACCTGCAGTTCAAATCTACACACAAAACGCAGTAACATGTACTGTAATTCCAGTGTCTGAAGTTTAATCAGGACAATAAACTCAATAACAGTAGTAGTGCAACTTGCAGTAGTAGCTTTTACAGAAAAAGGGGACAAACAAAAACACAGAGACACTGCAGCAGAAGTCTGAAAATCAAGCAAACAACAAAATAAATAAAATAAAAAAAAGATCTCCATTCAGCTTCGGTTTGTCTCATTACCTTGGCTGTGCAAGGTAAAATCTAGAACACGTACATAAGTAAGAGCTGGGTGTTTTACTTTGCAAACATGTTTATATAATAGTATAGCGGGAATGATTTAAGCCACAGTTTGACAGGCAAAAATACAAAAGTCATCTCCAACTTTAGGCATTGTTTTTCTTTATACCTGACCTTTAGTTCTTTAAGCAGCAGGAACAATGTAACAGCAGATTTCTTGCAGATTTTCATATCCTTAATGAATAAAGAGTCAGAGCTGAAAGTGCATGGGCTTGAGACCACGAGGTCTAAAAATGAATTTACAGCTGTTCAAGACGCTCGTGGAAGAATCTGAAATTTCTCTGGGATGTGACACGGCATAATCCTTAACACAATTTAAAAGACAAATAAATTACACTAACAAAACACTCACTCGCACACAAAACACACATTCTTAAATCTGATAAATTAATTTAAAGAATAAAATTTTAAAAAAAATATTCAGCAGAGGGAATGTGATATAATACAAGTCATGAACAATATCAGGCAGACGAGTGAGCCAATTAAAGATGATGCAGACACCACTGAGGCTTTTTTTGACGTCGTCTGATAAAATGAACCAAGAACATTTCAAGTACTTGAAAACGTTTCTATCCATTTTGAAGTCACCTTCGTCAGGTAAAGCAGTGCTCCAGCCAGTAGTCACTAATGCCTGTTAGCTTATAACGCCACCCACACAGAGGTGATGACAGCAGCCGTGTTGACCAGTGAGGAAGACAAAGCACAAAAGAGTTGTGCCCGCCTTGCAGCTGCAGCATCGACAGAATCAAGTCTTTTAAAGGCAATCGAGTGTCCACTTCTGCCCCCTACAGATGGGAGAGCATCGTCCTCAGAGCTTTACAGGAAGACAAACTCTTCACTGCTTCTTCTGTTGTTGCTTCTGCCTAGTCTCCCTGGAGGCAGGATATGAGCTGGAGGTCCACTGTGATTGCTGCTGTGACCCTCAAGTCCATAATCCTGACTGTGGCCCTCCACAAAGGTGAAGACAGGATACTTCTCCTTCGACGATGACAGAGCCTGGAAGGACAACAAAGTCCAGTTAAAGCAGATCATCTTAAAAACAAAACAGAATATATCGCACGCAGAGAAAAAGAGGAAAAAAAAAAAATCAGTTTTTGACATTTTTCTTCTTCAAACTATCATAACGATATCTCCCAATTTATTATATTTAAATTTGTTTTGGGAAAATATTCCAATTTTGTTCTCCCACAATGGTAAATAATACTTCTAAAAATTAATGCATGAATTACTGAGAACACTTCAAGACTGGGCCAAGCTCTAGCAATGGTGAAAAATGTAATAATTTTAATGCAAAAGCCCAAACAAACCAATTACATCCTTGGCACATATATTATTTGAATGAAATATGAAGATCTACATACAGTACCTGCTTTGATTGTGTAGCACTCGCTTTCTACATTTGCTCTCGTATTCAACTGACTGTTAGGCATTACAAAGAAAAGCAGCCAATTCTCATGTTTTGACCTCAACTCAGAAAAAATAAAATCGGAAATCTTTGCTTGAAAAATTTGTGCAACTTGAGCTATTGAAATTGTATCTGTGCAGAAATGAAAACAGCAAGATGATTATTCAGCTTTCTGGAGCCGAAAGTGATGGCTTAATATTGCTTTTTTCCCCTCCAAACCAACTCAAACATATTTAACTGTCAGAAACAGGACAGATTTATCTCTACGAAAGGAAGAAAAAAAATGCTGCTCATTTCTAGTATGTTGTATAAATTAAATCAGAGCCACAAAAATGTGAGGAGGTTGTAAAAACTCACCTCACTGACAGCAGAACACAGAGACTCAAAGTCCTTCTTGTTCTTGGCGTAGAAACCGATGGTGCAGCTCGGATCCATGCGGTTGAAGGGCATCTTTTTAGGAGAGCTACAGTGGAACGACTGCAGAGTGGTAAAAGGAGACACGGGTCATACAATAAACAGATCAGAGCCAACTAAGCAGACGTGTTATCTTCAATGACCCGTGAATGAGTTTGAAGTCATATGATCTCAGGGAAAAAAAAAAAAAGGAGATAAAAGCCAGACAGAGAAGAGTAATGAAGAAGGCAGCAAACCTCCAGTGAGAAGTTAACTTGACTGACATCGACCACTGGCTGGCAGTAGTGAGGATCCAGATACAGCAGCTGCTCATCTGCCAGACAGAGAGGAATCCAAGTATAAAACAATAAATCAAATAGTTAAATGATGAATAGTCTCTCATACTTTTTATAATTCAGACAGCTTGTTCCTGCTGACCTTTGTAACAACTACCACAGAAGCCCAAAGCTGTAAGTTACAAACTCTACTTCCTTAACAAACCACCAAAACATATGTATAATATTATATTAGAAATTGATACAAAAGGCACAATTTATATTTTTAATTTCAGAGAGGCTTTGTGATGGTTCATACAGGAAGTTTCCATTTGTAGTGTGAAGATTTATTTGGGATGTGCTTTTTTGCCTTAATGGTTTTAAACCAGCATCAGGTAGCAGTTAAACATGTTAGCAATCAGCTTTTTAAAAGCACATTTTACTTATGCTTCTAGATATCCTAAGTTAAAGTCTAAGAGTAAAGTGTCGTGAAGAGTAATGCAGAGCGTGATAAGCAGAAGTAGCAGTTCCCCACCAAAGCAGCGCGTCATTATCCACACCTGAGAGAATGTGTGGCTCCTGCAAGAATAATACGGGTTGCAGGGGGCCTAACAGCAAAAAATGTCAGTTCTTCCCTAGCTGCCCTTGCTTCGGGTGGATTTATGCAAAAAGATAAAAATTTTAAAAAAGTTCCGGGTTTTTTTTTTGGCAATCCTCACCTTGGAAACCAATGAAATACAGCGAATGTTTTGGTTTGCCTCCGATTATTCCAATACAGCATTCCAGTTTCAGGAAGTTCTGAGAATGAACACAAATATTTTTAATATGAGTTTAGACACTTAAAATCCTTTAGGAAGTGGAGTCAGGCACTGGATGGTTGACAGACCTTGACACAATCGATGTAGGATGGATTGAGGGCCTCCCCTCCCAGCCGGACAGGGACCAGTATGATAACAGACTTCCAGTCCTGACTGGACGGATCGGAAGAAGTCTGATTCAGTGACCGATCACACAGATGCACCACATCTTCTTTGTACACTACAAGGCACAGAAACAGTGAGGGTTAAAACAGGCATGACGTAGAGAGCAGACACTTTATTAGGTACACCTAGTTAGTACTGGTTTAGACTCCCTTTTGCAATCAGAACTGTCTTAATTATTTCCGGCACAAATTGAACTAAGCACTGGAAACATTCAGAGATTTTGGTCCATACTGATGTGACAGCATCACAGAGTTGCTGCAGATTTGACAGCTGCACATCTGTAATGCAAATCTCCTGTTCCACCACATCCCAAAGGTGCTTGGTTCATGTGCAATTTAAGGCTACGTCCACACTAATGTGTTTTTGTTTGAAAACGCATCGTTTTCTCTCCGTTTTGGCCTCCCGTCCACACTGAGACGGCGTTTTCCCGTCTCGATGACGCATTTTAGTCATGTGGTGCAGTCATGTGACCAATTAAACAAAGATAGCGGAGTGCATTATATAGCAGTTGTTTTGATTGCTCTCAATTCTGACAGCCCTAAAAATGATTAATATCAGTTTGTACATGCTCCGGATAGCTTTTCTTCAAATTCTTTAATTCTCACTCGCTTTTGTGCATGCGCAGGACTGGAACGTAAGTGTTTTGGGTTGTTTCAATGTGGACGCACAACTCTGTGAAAACGACTGAAAACGCCAGTGGAGGCGGAGCGTTTTCAGACGAAAACGCAGTTTTCAAATCTATACGGCCTATCCGTAGCCTAAGGTATCAGTCGGTACTAAGAAACTATCCCCCACACCATTACACCACAACCTGACAGGATCGATTTTATGTTGTTTATGCTAGACTCTAACCCTAGGATCCAAATGATACAGGAAAAAAATAAGACTCATCAAGCCATTCTTCTGTTGTTTTGTTGAGCTTGTGTGACTTCTAGCCTCAATTTCCTGTTCTTAGCTGGTAGGAGTGGCCCTGGCATGATATTCTGCTGCTGTAGCTCATTACCTTCAACGTTCAAAGTGTTCTACATTCATAGAGGCTCTTCTAAATACTTAAATTGTAATGAGTGGTTATCTGAGTTTCTGTTGCCTTCCAATCAGTTTGAAGCAGTCGGGTCACTCTCCTCTGATTTCTGGTATCCACAAAGCATTTTTGGCCAAATAACTCCTGCTCACTGGATATTTTTCTTTACTTTGGATCGTTCTCTAAAACCCAGAGATGATTGTGTGGGGAAATCCCAATAGATCAGCTGGAATATTCAGACCGGCCCGCCTGGTGCAAACAACCATGCCACATTTTAAGTTTGTTAATCCCCAATTCTGATAAATGCTTTTAACTTTAGATGTACAAAAACACTGACCGGTGAGTGTATTTACACTCTTGGTGCAAAGCAAATATCAATCTGCTCTTTTCTCATTATTAAGCTAAACAAATATCTGCTCTATAAATCTCACCTGTACAATCCTGAGCCACATATACAGCCAGGTTTGTGACCACAGATGTTTTGTCCACTGCTTTCCTGAAAGGGACAAGAAAACAATTCCATAATTCTGGAAATGCTTAACAGCTGTGTAAATGATTTCAGAACACAGAAAAGCCTTGCTTGCAAAAACGAGCCATTACCGCAGTATGTGTGCCACTACAGAGGGGCCATACCAGTCACCAGCCTTCTTCCCCGAACCTTTGCCAATATCCACCAGCTGGTGAACGCCAAAAGGTGCTGGGGGCTGATCCCCAAACCAGGTAACAAGCCTGGAGTGGATGTGCTCTTGCCTGTCCTTTGTGGACTCGTAGACCCTTTTCTTCTGGCTGCATCTAGGTGCCTGACTGCTTGGCAGGGATTTCTCAGGGGTGCTGGAACCTCGTGGAGAGCCAAAGGAGGGTATTGGGACCCCTCCAGCCCGGGCTGGGGAACGTGGACGGAATACCTCAAAGTCCACATCAGTAAGCTGCTGAGACTCTGGCCAAACCCAGTCTAGAAAAACAGAAACAAAATTTATTTTTTTTATTTTTTTTCTTCAGACTTTAAACGATCAGAGGATGTTACAGACATGAGTATACACACAGAAAAAACAGTATAAAACTGTGTATAAAACAAAAGAACGGAGTTAGAGAAAGGATGGGTTGTCAGTTTTTGAGTCAACCATAGACTGTATATAAAAGATGGACATGGCTACCATGTGGGAACCTATAGGCGAGATCCCAAACCTGAGTGTTTTCTCCTTGCTATCATAGTGGTGGTTGATGTGACTGAGAAACCGAGGACACTGCTCACTCATCTGGAAATGACACCTTACTTTTTCTGTAACTGACCGAGGGGCGACGGGCGACGAACTGGGATAGTAAATTAAATGATAAATTAAATGAGAACCTTCACAGACATAAATTAAATGGTCTTTAACTAGCCAGTTCCAGAGTACAAAGTCAATGAATGACAAATGTCACACTGAGATTAGCACAGGTTATACCCTGGTGAATTCATAGCTTCCTGCACCCTCTACTCAGGTATCTCTCTTGGCTAAACCAGAAATGAGACACGGACCATCTTTAGCTTTGAGTTATATGTGAGGACACATCTTGGTCAGTGCCGCAACCTAATTTTTATGATATTTTATATTCTTAATGGATGAACACTTCTTATGTTTAAATGTAAAAATGTGTGTACCAGATGGAGAGTCCTACCTCTGGGCATCAAGTGAACCAGGAGCCCCTGTGCCAGCAGCATCTGCCCACTGCGCAGCATGCAGCCCCAACCACAGTCTGTTGTCCAGGTGGAGCCCTCCAGCTGAGGGAACTCTCTCCTATAGGTCAACCAGATCCTGGACACAAACGCTAGGCGGAACCGCTCCACCTCATCTGAGAGGGAGTGAAATAGAGAGGTGGAGCAAGAGACACACAAACACACACATATTTAGAGCTCTAGCACTTTGTTCAAGCATTAAGCTGTTTGTATTACTAATTTTAAATGATGAAAAAGCTCAGTTATGATACCTGCATATAATATTTTGGAAATAAAAGCGCAGGTTTTGTCTGTTTTAGTTCCTACTGCTCAGCTTTCTCATGTCAAATAAACATTTAAATAGGAAATGGTTAACCAGTGTGGTTAGCCACAGCACACATCACTGCAACACCTGGGGTCTATTCTTCTTTACGTTTCTCTAGAGAGGAAATAGTTTTAAGATGTATGAATACATTTAGCACTTACCTTCACTGTTAAGCAGATAGGAGTGACCCAGGACAGTCACAGGAGACACCTTGTTGAAGGAGGTTTTAGACTTAACAGTCCAGCCTGCAGACAGAGGCGCAAAAAAGATTCTCAAAGCAGAAATCTCAGTACTCCTCTATATAAACAAAAATCCAACACTCAGTCTTCATTACTTAAAACTGACTACAAACCATATTTGACATTATTCCACGCTGACATAAGTTTGGCCTTGAGTTTGTCCATCTCGTCAAGCTCCCCGGCGGCTTCTCTGCTGGCACCTTGAGTTTGTGGAGGCCTGACTCCGAAGCTGCCCTGCCGCTCCATGGGCTGCTGCTGCCTCCCCCTGTCCACCAGCTCATCTTGCATGACTCCCCCTACGTATTGTGCTGCACTCGGGGAAACTGAGTTCATGGCTCCGAGACCTCAGAGCTTACCTCTTGTGCTCCTCATTGCGACACGGAACTGATGAATGAACGAAAAAGAGGAACAACACAAGAATCTAGGTAAAAAATTAACTACTGATGCATCTTGTACTCAAAACGCTTTTACACTCATCCTGCCACTCATATACTTATTAACTCAAATATTTACTTGGATTTAAACTCATTTTAAAAGTGGCTTTTCTTCTTTGAATACACAGCACACAGTTACACTGGATTTTTCCTGGCTCTTAATTATCTGTGCTATCTTGTTTAACAGAAGTCTGAAATCTCCCTGTTATTTCTAGTTTATAAACACAAGTGGATTTTATGTTTCATCAAATTAAACTGTAGGTTTGAAAAGCCTCTTGAAATATTTCTCTCTCAGTGCTGAATGTTTTTCATCTTCTACATTGCCGTTGTCACATATATCCAGTTATCAACGGATAGACGTGACATTTGTCATCCATGTGATGGTAATAAGTAATAAGTTTCCATTCTGTAATCAGAATGCTAAATATACATTTACTGATGCTTTTTGCTTCTGGTCAAGTACCACCCACAGGTCTTGAAGTCTGGCGGTATAAGAATACTGATAATCCTCTGTAGTGCCTGGTGTATTTCCACTCAATAGTTTTGTTTATGCTGACATTCTGCCTTGATGTAAAGAGCAATTTGGAAAAAAAAAAAAAAAGTAAGATTCAGAGGCTCCATGAATCCTGTACTGATCACTTTCTATGGTATTTTCCTTTTATATATTGATTATTAGCCTGTAAATTTAGAGAAACTTTTCATTGTTTAGCAGATTCTAACTAAAGTACACATTTTCAGTTTCAACACTGCCTTCAGAGATGAGCACCTGTTTCTGGTTTGTATGCTCTAACATTTTTTTTCTCCTGAAACCTGGTTGTGTGTTTTCTGTTTGATGTAATAGGAGGATCAGCTGTGTTGGTGGTTGTGGGGAGTGTTGTCTTGTTTTCATGTTTCATGTTGCTAAAAACAAACAAACAAACTCAACCCAATTTCACTATTGTTAAAACGGAATTAGTAACAACAGAAGAGGCAGAGTTTGCACTTTGGCAGATAAATGACTAATTACATAAACCATTAGGGTAAAAGAAGAAGTCAAATTTTTAGCTGATGTATGCGGGTATGTAATTACAACAAATTTTATTTCCCCTGAAAACATCAAAGTCATTCATTAAATAATACTTCTTATAAGAAGGAGGATTGTTATCCATGGCTAATCACTTTCTAACATTCACACAATAAAACTGAAGTAGCACGTACAACTCTGGATTCAGTGCCCAAGAACACTTCCGCAGGTACTCAAACGGTGAAGGAACCTGCTGACTGACAGATGACCCACTGAGCCACCTGAGCCACAGTGACTAAGACAGAGAGCTGGAAACAAAAAGACCCATTCTATGTGCAACTTCCACATTTACTATAATTGCTGTATTCTTTTATGTAAATGTCACTGGTATTTGAATATCATTTTAATGTGTGCCCCTAGATATTTATATTTTTCTAAAAACTCTGTAAGGTCATTATTAATAACTACTGAGGAAGCTGTTTGCTTTTGCACCTTCTTAATCACATGTGCATTTGAAGCCTCCCTTGTGTATTTGTATCATCAGCTTGTATAACTGATTGAACTGTTGCCAGGATACTATTGCGAAAGAGATGTTTAATCTGAGTTGTCTGTCTGGTTAAGTAAAATAAAAACATGTTTGTTTATGCACAATTTTCTTTTTAGTCCTCTTGCATTATACAGTCTGTCAATGATCCACATTCATACTTTCTGCTGAAAACAATATGCTTGCGTTTGAGAGATCTGATAACAGCCTAAGGACCTGAGCAGTTCACAGGTTTCCTTGTTTCATTATGGATGTTGTGATATTATTCTGTTATTATATGTTACCTTATATATGTAATCAAAGTAGTTGAATTAGAATACTGCTGTAGATCATATTATACCCTTTAATATAGAGTGTGTGAGCTGTATGTAGTTTAGTTCTCGTTATACTTTTGAGTTAACAGAACATATTCACTTATTAGTTTATTAGATAAGTGTGCATCACTCTGTATCCTTGATCTGCTGTGAATGTGTTACATGCTTAATTGTTGAATCATGAAGAGAAGATTGTAAGCAGGAGACTCTGTGTCTAAGACAGGGGAGATAGACAGACCACATTCCACACCCCCACCTTACAGAAAGCAGAGAAACAACTGCCGAGGTCATAACTTAGGCGCTGTAACAGAGAAAGAATGTGATGTTTTGGCTTTTACGACTAGATGGGGGCCACTAGAGACTATAAAAAGCTGAGCGACCCGTCACCATTTTGAGACTTGCTGTGACCCTCTTCAGGCAGCTCCCCCCATCATGATGGTCCTTATGCTCTTAAGTGTTGAATTGTATGGAAATAAATGATTGTTGATTGAGCATAAATACACCGAGTATTGTCCTTCCTTCAGCCCAAAGATTCAAAGAATTGGGAGATTTCAACAATGTTTAACTCTAGAAAAAAACAAGAACAAAGTAAGATCTTTCGTTTTTTAACATCTGTAAGTCAGAATCAAGGGCAAACAGCACAAAGAAACATTAAAAAACCCCAAACTGTCAGAGTAAATCCGAGTAATCATCCACAGCTGCCCATTTCACAATTTGAAAAACACTTAAGGAAAGTACCAGAGACCTTTTTCACCCTGCCCTGAAACTGATGAGTAGCACTTTCGACAGGGAACAGAGAGTATTACGATGAGTACTAACTGATCCTGCTGATGGAAACGTTTCTATGGTAGAGAAGAAAAAAAACACTCATCATGTGATAACCATTTGACAACCGGTATGTCGGGCTTTTCAACGTCTGTAAAAGTCATCTGATGATGATGGTGGCTACCATTTTTCATCACCTGTAAGTCAACCGGTTTATTAACCATAATCTATTATAGAAACACTCTCATGACACGACCAGTGTCAGGGTATATGAACGGATTCTGACCAGCAGCCTCACTGTCAATTCCCATTTACTGCTCTGGTCACAAAGACTCACCAGCACTATAGCGCATACCTAATTTAAAAAGCGTCTTTCACCATTGTTAAAGAATCAAAGGCCAGCAACAACATACCTGATGTAAAGGTCGGTTAAGCAGGTCGGTACCCCGTAATAGAGCCACTCATTTCGGATATTTCCTCCCTCCTGGCGTACAGCGGCAGCCTGAGACTAGCTGGCTGAACACGCTAACTTCTGCAGCTAGCCCCGGCGTTAGCTCTCTAGCACTGAAGACGGAATCCCCGAAGAGCTTAATGCTTTTATAATAAAATACAGTTAATGTACGAATGGTAGACTTCCTCCCATTTAACACAGAAAGTCATTTATCTACACGGTTACGAAAATAAGCTACTACATAGCGTCTATGCTGCTCCGTGTGACAGCTCCTGACCGGACAACATTTACTTCCTGTTGTCCTTTTCCGGCGCACCACTATTGGTTGAATTAAATCCTGTAGCAAATCTGATAGGATAATATTGCACTAATGCGCAGTGCACGGTGCCATTGGCTAATAATAAGTCCTGTAGTTATGCAATGAGTGACCTGGTTAAAAAGTATGCGTTACTAAACTTAAATAATAAATTTAGGTACAAACATGCCAACAATTGAAAAAAGTTAAAATAATAAGTAACATATAATTTTGGTTTATATATTAGTAAATAATTATGGTGTAATTAGTTACCTTTGTGCAGCTTTCAACCAGAATAACCATCATACATCCAAAATCCAACAAAAAAAGTCTCAAGCAGGACCCAGTAAGGAATTGGCAGAAACGCCAGCTACTGATAGATAGAGCAGTTTCTTGAGGCTGTAAGACCAGGGTGAGCACTGTAGACAGTCCAGGTGTTATGCCTGGACTGTCTACAAGAAAGCCTGTGAATTAGTCCCTCATGCATGGATCCTGGAGTGCCTAGAACTATACAAGACAGGACCTTAAGAGCCTTCTTTAGGAAAGTCACCATCAAGAGTGGGATTTACCAAGGAGATGCTCTGTCCCCACTGCTGTATAGGCATAGGCCCGAACCCCCTTTTAGCCAGAACATTAAGAAGACTAGATATGGATACAGACTACAAAAGGGAGCAAACATTAGCCACCTCCTCTATAAGGAAGGAATGAGTCTGAGCACTAATGAGTGTCAGAACCACCATCAAGGATGAAACAGCAAGGTCCATGAGTACACCAGGATGATGGTCACAACTGATTATGTGAGAAAGAAGAGGAACCATCATGGAATGATAAGCCTGTGCAGGGAACCCTGCGGGACTTCTTAATACAGACAGACAAACTGGTGATGGCTAACCAACTGGACATAGTAGTGGTGGATATGCAGAGGAAGACAGTCATAGTGGAAGATGCAGCTGTACCAAGTGAAAGCAACATGAGGGAGAAGAAACATCAGGAGCTCAAGAAATACCAAGGGCTAAGAGAGGAGCTAGAAAAGATGTGTAGGGTGAAGGCAACAGTGGTGACTGTGGTAATCCAATGACTGCCAAACAGGGGAAGTGGCTCCAGCAGATCCCATAAACGATATTCGAGAGCTCCGTCCAGAGCAGTGCACTGTGCAGGACTCTCAAGCCCCCAGGGCTTTGGTAGAAGACTCAAGCTTTAAGGATAAAGAAGGGTAAGTAACTTTATACTATATACTTATAACATATATTTTTAACCTGTCATCCTATCCCTGGCATCCTCCTGTGTCACACCAATCCTCTGCATGTCCTCAATCACTGCATCCAATCTTTTCTGTGGTCTTTTTCTCCTGCTCTCAAGCTCAATATTCAACATTGTTTGTCCAGTATATTCACTTACCCTCTGCTGTACATTTAACCATTTCAGTCTTGCCTCTTTAACTTTCTCTTGAAACCCCGCAGCCTAATTTGTCCCTCTGACATACTCATTTCTAATCTTGTCCATATCAGTAACTCTTAATGAAAATCTTCTCTGCCTCCTGTCTTTTGTCAGCATCACTGTCTTCAAACCAAACATCATAGCACGCACCACTACCATCTTTTAAATGAGTAATATATTAACAGACCTGTCATATGTCTTCAAATACATATGGATACATTTTCATGTAAAAATAAATTACCTCCAAGCATTTGATTTTCAGGGGTTAGACTGATGGTTATAACATTGCTTAATTAATTAGCTATGAAAGTAATAATTTATTACACCTGTACAGCTGCACAGCTGTTATAGGGCAAACTGCAGACAGGTTGCCAGTTTACTGTATCACAGAACGGTAGACCACTTAACCTCACATGCATGTCTTTGGACTATGAGAGAAAGTCAGACTACCCACAGAGAACATGCATCTCTACACAGAAAAGGCCCCACCTGGCCTGGTTAAGTCAGACCCAGGGCTTTTTCATTGTGAAGCAACAGGACTAACCACTGTACCACCATGATGCCCTAGTTCAAGCACACTATTTTGATTTAATTTATCCTTATTCTAAGAAAAGAATTCAGTGCGAGTATGCACAAGTAGTGCAAGTATTTGTTTAGTTCCGTCTTAACATGGCTTCACGTGTGGAGGTTACACATACATCATGCCCTAGACTTGGTCCCTAAGGTTAACTGGTGATTCCAAACTGACTGTAGGCTCAGATGTCAGTGTGTGGTTGTCTGTCTCTGTAGTGGCTCACAGCTTGTACAAGGTGTGCCTTTTTTCTTGCTCTGTACCAGCTAGGAAATTCTCCAGCCTCCCTGCAACTCCAAAAGTAGTAGAAAATAGATGGGCCTTAGACACTTAAAGGATGTGAATGTTTTCTCCACTAGTCAATGACAGTTTTGTTGACAGAAGATTCCAATCCATTTTATTTTGTTAATAAATGCAGCTAACTGTAATCTTGATAGTCTTGGTAGGATCAGAGGCCTTTTCATTTGCAAAGGAATCAGCTTCATAAACCTTTTCACAGCTGGAGAAACACAGAGATAACTAATAACATTAACTATGACTTTATTCCAGAGATTATAGCGCTGCAGCAGCTGTGAAAGGTTATTAGCTACACCTGTGTTTGACGGCTCTAAATGCTCTAAAAGAAGGTCTATTTTTTAAAAATGATTCATATTTGCCCCTAGGTAACACCCTTTCATAAAGTAGGACACTGAAGTCAGAATTAACAACACCCACCAAGCTCTCCTATTAGTAACAGCTACGATGACATGAACATCTTTTTTCAGGTGTAAAGAACTTATTAATAATTACCTGCACGCTGTAGCCAGAGGTGTGCTTACTGTGATAAATGCTGCTGTGGGATTAGAGGTTAAAGCCAAAAAAGAGTGAGATCCTGCAAGGTTTGGAACAAAAACTGAATTTTATTCCACGTACTGCACTTCAGGTGTCTGCATTTAGGTCACACCTATCACAAACAAAAATGCCGCAGTGGTACAACTAAATACACTTCGAGTGAACAGAGAAATGTGGAATGTTTTTATACTTATCAGACTTTTGTGTTCATTTGTAGAATCCACATTGTATACAGGATAGTAACTTACAAACAATATCATCAACTCAAGATTTTTTTTCTTTCAAATAAAGTGCATTTCTACTACTCTCTCTGTCAACCACGGAAAGAAAAAGACATTTTAAAACATGTATTATAGACACCACTGATCAGCAAAAGGCCTGAATTTTGATACAATAACTGCAGGAGTTTGTTTTCTTAATCGGGTGATTTGAGATGACCTGATGACTCCTTTATTACATCAAGGTATAAAAGAACTCCTTGCTGTGAATATAAGACAGTATATTTAAAAACTTAACTATTCACAAAGATATAATTAACAGTCACAACGGAAAATTAATAATTCATGTTTCAAGTGTTCATTTTATAATTACTGCAAATATTTTGTCATTAGAACTTTAAATGCATATTTGGTAACCGTATGGCTAACAACAACCATCAAATCCGTGCTCTGCACTTCATCAAGGAAACACTCACTCCAATAGATTATATTTCAAATATTTGATATTGATGCTAACCACTGGAGGGCAGTAGAGTAGTGTGTCAAATGGGAAAAGAAATCCCTGCCAAGCATGTAAGGCATGGGATATGTTTTCATATTCATGAATGGTTATGTGAAAAAACTATAGAGTGCCAACACAGCAGAGATCAGCCTCCTGGTTTGTAAATCTATGCAGTCTTTAGCTCATTGTTGCGGATTTCCAGGCAGATACAACAATGTAAAGCAACAAGCGGCTGCTCTTCGTTAAACTGTACACTGAACACCCAGTCGGAAGTGACCGAGACAAACTTTCACTAGATATGTTGTGCAGATGAACCACTTGTTTGAGGTTTGGAGGTAAAAGTACATTTTAGTCCGTGAACTTCTGCCTTGGTGTCAGATTTACATGCTGTTGTTGGCTGAATCAGTTTCCCTTTTACGTTTTTAGAACCTTGAATATCTACAAAAAAATCAAATCACTGGCAGAAAGTGACAATTAACAATCACATCTGGATTAATCTGTTTAGCCACCTACTCTCACACATGGATTTGCATAAGATTATGTACACTGGATAGTCATGAATTACAAGAAAGTGACTATGACCAATGAGAGAGGAACATCGTTTTGTGTGTGTGTGTGTCTCCTGTGAACATTTCCCAGCATTCCTGCTGAGATCACTGACAAACACTTTTATCTGTATGTTGCACAGCAAAATGTGAGGATTATATTAATCAGTCTGGACAAGCTAACTTGTAAGTACCTAAATACAAAGTCATTCTGATTACACTGTAGATAGCCTGGTTTAAAGAGAACGGGCTCGATGTGATATTCCATGTATGCACAAACCCTACTTTTGCTATAGAGCCCTTTAACAAGTAGATTATAGTATGCTACATCCATGACTTCCTGCTTTTCCAGATTTGACTGAAAACAACACATGGGTTCACTGCATATGTGCATAATACATTTTTCTATGCCTTAACATGCTATAGTCTCCCAAGCAACCTTCACTGTGCCGGTTTGATTTGTTGGGGAAGGATTTCCTTCCTGCTTAAAAAATAAAATAATACTTTAACTGTTACTGGATCCTGACTGCTCATTTTGAGGAGAATTTTCATGCCAATGACCCTCGCTGAGTCTGCCGAGTCTTTGAACAGACACAAACATGGTCACACGCTTCTTAATCCACTCATAAACACACTTGTGTCCTAATTCGTGTGACCACAGGCGTATGGATTTAAATGCATGAAAATCAGCTGCTGACACGGCTGCTTCCTGTGGCGATGTGCGAGTGTGTGTTTGCGAATGTGGCAGCAGCCAGAGATGGAGTGAAGAAAAGGGCTGCGGTAGCCCATCCTGCGAAGGAGAGATAAGCGCCGAGGTCTGACGTTCTTGCTTTCCTCTGTGGCCTTCAAGAACCACCAGAAATTGTCCCAGGGTAGCTAAACGCACATGCGTTTGCACACACAAACACACACACACAAAATCCCCTACGACAGAGATTGCGAGACTGTGCTCGCTGTGACGTCCACTGACAGAGTGCCTGCTTTGGCTTCGTCTGACCGTCTGAACTCAGGAAAGTAAACTGCTGGATGATGAATAAAGAGCTCAATTATCTTCTCACTCAGTAACTGTTTGATGTGTCAACTTTGATTTGACTGTTTCACTGCTTTGGTTGACGAGCAGTAAAAAAAAAAAAAAAAAAAAAAAAAAAACCCAAAACAAAAAAAGGGCTGGTTGAAAGAAAAAATAGAGTGACTGGATTTGGTATTCACAGTATTCAGCATGTTTTGATCTGTAAAGCACTTTTTGACCATCTTGTACCTATTACACATGTACAGTACAAACCATGTGACATGCATTCACACAGACTCACATATACATCTGATAAAGTGTTTCACGTTACATTTAGAGTCCTCTTATTAAAGTATTTATAATAGAAAATCAACAGTTAATGCACCTTTACAGTAGATCTTTTACTCCTGGTTTTAGGTTAGATTCAGTCAGTGATTGGAATCAATAAATAACATTTTATACTCTTAAACTGGAATGTACATTGGTTTTAAGTGCTAGTCTTCTGTTGCATTGTCCAAAAAAGGCATCTTCTTTTTTTTTCTTTTTACTAAAGTCCCATTTAGGGACTCCATGAGGTCACATTTTCGGCAGGCTGCTACCTGTTGCCTTCTCTAGCGGTGAACCAGCAGGACTCTGGGTCACCACTGCAGCCCCAACAACCACTCGACCTCCAGCTGGAGAGTCAGACTTTCCCACTGTGCCTCCCTGTTTTTCCTCTGCTGCTTTAGACTGCTGCTCTTTGCTCTTGGCCCCCTCTTGAGAGCCGAGCTTGATCGGGCCGAGGACGTTTTTGGCCACAGTGGTCAGCTGGCTGACGAAGCTTGTCTTGTCACCAGGGGAGACAGGCCGTGACTTACAGAGGGAAGGTCCACAGAGGGAGGGGGTTACCGCGGTTGGGGAGGGAGAAGGAGAGGGTGAGTGCTCCTCCACCACCTCCAGACGACATTTGTCCTCCCAGTCGAGTGATCCCCGGTAGCAGTTGACAGCCCCGAGTCCCTGCCTTACTTTGGCCAGTGACAGCGCCTGCCCATGCGGGGGAACGACAGGAGGGAGGACCCGAGCTGGTAGTTTGGGGCTTTTGGAGCCAAGGTCTGGTGTCCTTGTGTCACTGCTGTCAGTCCCCATCTTTCTCAGGGCGTCTCCAACTCCTGATGGTTTAAAGGTTTTGCTCAGAGGACCTCCTGTCACTGTTGTGATGATGCCAGCGGACTTATCTGGAGCAGAAACAGAGCTTTTGCTGTAGGCAGCTCCAGGAAGACCACACCGGCTCTTGTTGTCTCCTTCCTGCTTTGATTCAGGTCTGCCCCCTAGCTGCTGCTCCTGTGGATGTTTACTGTTAGAAAACAGACTTTTGGCTATCTTGGAGTCTAGCTGTTTTGGAGACATGTCTGCCTGACTCTGGGTGAACTTCTCAGGCCCCTTGTGAGCACCTAAACCCCCTGTTGTTTTGGTAGGCGTGCTAGGGGTTATAGCTTTAGTAGTTCCTGCACTTAGTACAGAGCTTTGTGAGTTCAAAGGCTGCTCACTTGCATGAGGTTTTCTTCCTAAGGATGACTGCGATCCTGTCCCAGCCTCCTTCTCCCTCTCCACTCCTCTCTCTTTCTCTTCCCTCTCCCTTCCAGCCAGTAGTGTTTCCCTGCTCAGTGGTGACTCCTGTCTCCCTAGTCTCCTCGCTGGCTTCAGCACACCAGTCTCTGGGGAAGTTGAGGATGAGGGTAGAGGGGGAGGATTAGGAGGCAAATTTTCCCCTTCTGTCTCCAGCAGGCTCTGGAGCCCAAGCTCGCAGAGGAAGGCGTCCTTGCGGTACTCAGAGTGCTGGACCTCAAGGCTGTGTTTCCTCAGTGGACCCCCCAGCCCTCCTGTAGAGCTTGACTGGGTTAGAGGCGAGCCGAGCTTCTCTGCTGACTGCACGCGTTTGAGGAGAGGTGATCGCGGAGGCTCGGCACTCTTGGGCCTGGGACGTACCACCGGCGGGGAAGAGTGGAGCTTGGCAGGGAAAGACTGGGTTGTGTTGGAGCTCCCTACAGTGTGACCTGGTAAAGGTGGAGGTGAAGACTGGGTGGGGGAGGGCGTGTGAGCCAACGGGGACAGTGGAATATTACCGGCAGACTTACAACGGGCAGACCGATACTGGCGATGGAGTTTCGGGGAGAGGCCGTGCAGTGAGCTGGGTCTCATGTGCTGCGAGGGAGCCGGGGAGTTTGGAGTGCTGGATGCTGCAGAGCTGCTCTGAGAGGACGCACCTGCAGAGAGCAGAAAAGATGAGTGAAGCTGTCAAAACCCCCAAGGAAGTAAAATTAATTTGTGCACTGTTTATTTTCAGTGTCCTACCCAAGTATGAGGGCTCAGGGGTGGAGCGATAGCCCTGAGTTGGAGACCGTGCAGACAGGCTGTGAGTTGGGGAGCCGGGAAGACTCTCACTGGAGGACAGAGAGCGATTCAGGGAGGACAAGCTGCGGCTGGTGTGCAGGAGATTGGACTGTTTTGTGATCTTGCGGAACAAGGAGCTACGCTTCTTACTGCGGGATAGAGAAGAGAATAATTAAAGAAGGAAGGAAGGTCTGAATTGGGAACAAAAATAACCGACAGTAATTTACAGTATTTATTAACTTCGTTTAAAAGCACAGTACTGATGGGTTTGCAAGTAATGCGTACTAGCTACATACAGTACACTGAGTATTTTAAACTGTTGCTAAGCATTTCTCAAAAACACTGCACAATTTTGCATTAATTCTCTATTATTTTAATCATATCAGACATTTTGTTTTTAACTAACCACTCAGGGCGATGTGCTGTTCTACAGTGTTTTGACAAATTTCCTGTCATTGCTGCATTCAAGATAGCTTTGACCTCAAGCAGTTACTGACTTCGAAGTCTTGTTATAGTCTCCGAAGATATTTTTTTTGTAGTACATTAAAATAAACAGAAATCAGGTTCTGCTTTAAATGTATAATGTGTACCTCAGCCACAAAACTGTTATAATCAATAAAGCAAAACACGTAAAGCTCTTCAGTTAGTAAGGCTAACTCTTCTTTGGTCTATAGCCATTATAATAATGAAAAATATGTTATTGAGGCGAGAGTTCAGCTGAGTCGTTGTATGAGTGCAGTGTAGCAGCTACTTGTCCTACTTGTCCTGGCTGTCTTTGCCCATCGTCCTCTTGTTTCGCCGGGCCATCTTGCACTTGTAGCTGGCCTTACGAGCAGGGCCCACTTTAATGGAGGTGTTCTCAAAAGGTGTGGTTGTCACCGTCACCTTGTTGCCACTCTGCACAGAAGAGCAATAATAATTTCCGCACTGACAAGCCCATTTACATAAAGCCTTCTCTTGAAATTGAAAGCTGGTTATTTATATTGCCAGCGTGGAACAACTGAGAATAAATAAGCCTGCTGACCTTGAGGATGAGCTCCACTACTTCAGTGTGGACCAGACCGTGGACGGGCTCCCCGTTGACATGAGTGATGAGGTCACCAGCACAAAGGCCAGCTTCCTGGGCGGGGCCACCGTCCTCCACATGCTGCCAAAACGCAAAAAATATTCAAGTTCGCGGAAGGTGGAAAATCACCTCCATGTAAACAGAATGCTCATGTTGTGATTCTCACTGGTAAATCTCAAGACAAGACAAATATTTTCAGATCAGATTATGTAGCATATTTGTGTATGGTGAGATTAGAGAAGTGGCTCTAACGTTCAACAGCAGTGATCTTGTTATGTCCCTATTGTCCAGCTTTATCGCCGTCCTAATCCTGCTCTGCATTCTAAGTGCTTCCCTTCAGTTTAATCCCCTTTTTTAAATTATTGATTCCTATTTAATGGCAGCTCCACTTCTAGAAGCACACTCACAAATCAAAACACAGGCCATCCCTCTTTGCGTGAGGTTATGGAGTTCAGCTACAACATTAATACATGTCTGAGAGTTTCTTACCCAAACAATGTGATGTACGCTGTAGATATCACTGTCTCCAATGTAGACTCTGATGGCTCTGAGAGTAAAGCCATATTTCTTTCCGGAGCGGTGGATGGTAATGGGGGAGCGCAGCACACTGACTGCTGGGAAAAAGTCTCTGCTGGGTGAAGAGTCGCGTGACGAAGGGTTGGAGGAGAAAGAGTGGGGCGACATGGGACTGGCCAGCGGGGAGAAGCCGCCATGCTGCTCCACTAAAAGCAAGGAGACGGTAAAGAGGAGAAATAAGTATGACGTATCAGTAGTATTATTAAATGTTTCATTGTCTCTTTCCTTGCCCTTCTTACCTGACGGTATGATAACAGACAGGGCCGTGGCAGAGGCTGATTTAATGACCTTGTTGCCTGCTCTGGAGTTTCGCTTCTCTCCCTCACCAGACAAATGCTGATGGCGTGCCCTCCGGAGGACCAAGTCATTTGTTGCTCGTGGCCCCAGAGGGTCATACAGAGGAGTCATCACATCCCGGCCGGTTGCTGCAGGACCTGGGGATAATGTGGTGATGGCTGTGGTAATGCCCGGTGTCTCTCCTGGCCTTGGAGATTTGTCTGTGAGCACACAAATTAAGAACAATGTTAAAAATGACTCAGCTGACTCAACAGTAGCCATCTTATAGGCAAAACCTCTTTTGCTTTCTCTATCTGCTCTAAAATCTGTCACTTTCTCTCCTTGCAAACATTTCACTATCTCTGAGGCTTTCCCGCCTGCTGACACACCTGCCCCATTGATCTCCTTCAGACTGTTTCTTTGCTCCAGCAGGCTCGGTGAGGGGACAGTAGTCCCGTCCAGCGAAGTGCCACGGACCTTCATGTAGTTCTGGCGGGACAGGAATTCGGACTCGCCCTCTAGAGGTGAGGCAAAACGATGCGTGTCCATCAGAGCTGAGAAGCGTCGTCGGGCACCAAGAGGAGGGCTCGCATCACCTTCTGTGTAGAGGGACTCTGAACAGGACAGGCGCTTCCTGTAAGAGAAGGATGCAGTCAGAGAAGGTAATGGCACAAATTTCTCTGCAACCACGCAAGTGACTGTCTGCTCTAACAGTGCAGCAATGACTATTACAGCCCTACAGAACCTGTGTGGGTGTGTTTTGCTTTTCCTTCCCTGCTTTCGGTAATTACCATTCTACAAAAATTCAGCCGATGGGAATGTCTATGATTCTAGACTAGGAATAATAAAAACTCACAATTTAAGAAATATGACAGAAAGTCTGAGACGAAACTTTTTTTAAAAATTTCTAAGGAAAACATTTCTTTCTAGTTAATGAACCACATCACTTCACTTTGCATTTGAATTAGCAGTAATTAAACACCAGTGATTTTTTTTTAGCAGAGAAAGACGGGACACAATCAGATCATGCATTTTTATTATTTTTCTAATTAAATCATAATTAAATAATGAGCTGTAAGAAAAAACACTTGGCTGAAGAGAGAGATGATACAGATAATGTCCATTTGTTTTGGCTGGGGAGAAAATATGTAAGGTAATAAATAATGAGTCTCTTGATTTTCTGTTATGGAGACAGAACCTATCAGTTATTTCCTTTCACGTGTGAATACAGAGTGATTTCAATCCCGACAAACAGCCTGAGGTGAAATGGAGACATGAGAAGTAATGGAAATCTGTTTCCTGTGTATGCAAACCACAGTACGAAGGAATTAGATCTCACAATGAGAGTAAATTTTCCATTTATGCGAGCTACAAACTAAAATGATTGATGCAAGCTAATTAGAGGTCTTTAGTTTTCAATATTAAGATTGAGGCAGGCGTTTCCTGTAACAGACGAAGAGCTAATAAGCTGTGTCTGTTAGGAACTGAAACAGCTTCAGAATCGAGGGTACAAGTATCATTGAACCACTTGCACTCAAACTAATGAAATGGAATAAAACTAATGAATCTGTTGAACAGAAACATATGAGGCACCAATCAAACTCGGCTCTCCTCCTTCAGACTGGGTGGATCTGATGCTGTTTTTGTCTCAAAGTGAGTGCAAATCCTCACACAAAGATCTTTTTATACAACGAGTGTCAGAACTGGTGTGAGTGAGACGGAAATAAAACTCCAGACAAACTGAAATAAGTGAGGCTGCCAAAAGGAAAAAACCTTCAGGGAATCACCTCATGAACATCCTCATACGTTGCTTAGGTGTAAAGAACACCCCTCCTTACTGTGTCATACCTAGAATAAACTGAACCTTATTCAGTGCTGCCCACCACTCACATCTCAGGGGATCCAGTCCTCCAGCTCTTGTCCCTCATGCTGAAGCTGCCCATGCTCTCTCTCTTCGTTACCTTGTCCTCCCGTGGGCCCTTGTGTTCCCGACGGGACACGGAGCACGTAGCTTTCTGTTCCAGCTGAGAAAGATGCTCCATGCTGCTGTACACCTGCAGCGGGACACAGTCAGATCGATGAGCATTTGGTCTGTTGGCTTTGATTAATAGCTCAGGAGAAATGTTGCTTTTGAGTTGGAGTTGCAGATATACATTCTGTGTGAATTTGTTTCAGACACATGCCTTTATTTCAACAATTACTGGTGATATCATGGTTTTTATTATTCAGTTCAGGTGGAGATAGAGTGTTTTTGGCATAGACTGTAGATAAAAGTCTGTGACATCAACCAAAGCTTGATGTCATTTTTTTTTTTCCTGAAACCAGCAACTTCACAAAGCTGCCCAGCCTAAAACGCACACTGCTTTATCATCTATTTTACTCTAATTGGTAACATAACTTACAAAATTAGTAGCATGCAGTATTCAGTATGATTGTCAAGACTGAAGTCTCTTCAGGAAGGTATTTATGAGGTTATAGATTAAGCGAGTGCATAGTTTGCATAGCTTTCCTATAGAAAACTATGCAATCCCACTTCATTTTCCTTTGAGCCACGTCCCCATTTGACCTGGAAACTCAATCTTTTCAGTCTATAGTTTCTGGTAGCAACCTGGCATAAAATACACAAATAACTGGACTGGTACTAAGGATAAAGGATAGAGCCAGCAGTATAACAAATAAAATAATCAGATATTCACCAAACGTCTGTAGCTCACTCATAATCACTGCCTGAGGCTACATCCAGTGCTGTATAACACACCTGAATCCCCAAGCAAACTGTGGTCGCACTGCAATTTCAGTTATAGGAGATAAAACCGCCCGCCATGAGTCTGAAATGCCAAATCGATGGAGGACTTGTTAATGGAGTATCTCGGTCCAGGTTTTAGCTTTCAATGTGGTCTGCCAGCTCAAAATGTGTGCAGACCATTAAAAAAAAGATTTTACTCTTTTAGATGATTCAGCCTTTAAAACATGCATATACTGTATGCCTCCTTAGGAAGCCTCTAACAGCTCAGGTTTGCAATTTCTGTGGAAAATTATGTGTCACAGTCTGGCCAAAATACTTTAAGAGTCTGATAAGGAGAACATTATGAGCTGTTAAATTTTAGGACATTCTGGCAGTCGTAATTTTCACTATTGGCAGCTTCAATTCAAAAATACAAATTTCCACCTTGGCTTTTGCAGATATGTGAGTGAGCAAGACTGGAGAAAATGT
>NW_005187750.1:210563-280657 GCF_000239375.1 Pundamilia nyererei | reverse complement strand
TAAACCACTCAAACATTAAAAGACACCTAATTCAAGGGAACAACCAGTGTTGTGTCTACAAATAACAGGCAACTTAACTTAGCAAAGAATCAATTTTACGCTGTACCTTCAGGCACTTTGATACTAGCAGTATGTCGTAAAAATTGATAATTTCTTTAGTTGAATATGAAAAATGACAGCGCTAGCAGAGTTTGATAGGCATAAAATAGCATTTTTGCGACTGGAAAGAAATCCAGCAAAGATCTGACACAGGACCTGAGAGATGCATCTGGCTCTTCAGTTATCCAACCTACTGTTTGCTGAAGCCTCATCAAAAATGGTCTCAGTGGAAAAGTGTCTGTCAACAAGCCCATTTTTAGAGAAGGGAAACAGGAAGAAAAGGCTGAGGACTGAAAATCAGTGTGATGAATTAAAAATTACATTCAAACTGTTTTCAGTATGTAAGGAGGAAGTTTGGAGAGAGGTGTCCAAAGACCACCTTGTGCCATACAGCATGCTATTTAAACTTCCCCTAACTAAGACCCTTATTTAAGTGACCTAACTGTGTTGATGCACATTCATTTTGATTCTTGTTTCAGCCAGAATGCTGATCCATGGATAACTGGCTGCTCACTGCAGCCTCCATGCCCGGACACACCTGCAAATGCTCCTCGGCTTCTGGACAAATCCCCTGCCAAATATAAGTGCTTGTTAAAATTGAAGCCTGAGATTTTACTGGGGCACTTGTCCCAAAAAAGGGGTCTAGCAACACTGATGTATGAGGTGACACATGATATTTTGTTATAGCATGCAGAAGAAAGATTAATGAGTGTCACCAAACCTACTTTAAAAGTGTGCTGGTCTAAGTTTTGCATTCACGCCCTTGTTGGTTGCAGAACGACATTACAATACTAATTAAATTGTTCTTGAATTTCTTGGATAATGATCTAATAGCTTGGTGTCACAGTGTCTGGGTTTTGTCTTATTTTGAGTTTGGAAACCTTGCTAATCAGTAATCACTTCCTTGTGTATAAACATTCCTGTCTTCCTTTTAGTCTTTATCTGACAATCTGCTTTCCCTCCTGCATGCTCCGAGTAAGGTTCCTTGTTCCCGTGCTGATAGTCTGGTGTGGACAATGTCAGAAAGCTTTCAAATAAAATACCAAAGTTTGTCTCACTCTCAGTCCAAATGTCAGAGATTTATCATTAGGGCTACACAAGTAAGAGAGAAGTACCCAGTCTTCACACCAAAGAAAGTCAAACCAGCAGACTTTTGCTTATCTAAGCCACTTAACTAATAATTAAAGTAGTTTATGATTAAATTATCATTATTAATAATGATATTTCTACAGCAGTACATTAAAATGAATTAAATTCATAAGTGTATTTGCCACAGATCTTGTCGTTTCAGGGTGCTTGGCAGATGTCTCTGTTCACGTGCAATACCTGTAAAAATCTGCCAAACAGCCTTGCAACGCTAACTGTAACGTTATTTTAAATTTAACTGAAATTGGGATTTCATTGAGGCACTTTCTGTTTCCAAGCAGGGGTGGACGGAGCAAATGGAGGGAAGGCAGAGCGAGTTAGACAAAGAGATATGAAAAGACAGCATGAGGTGAGAAAATCCCATCAGAGAGAGAAAGTGTGACAGAAGAGGGAGTCATAGATCAGAATTGGAGGAGCCAAGCAGAAAGTGTGAATGTGAAAACAAATATAGTTAAAAAGATGTCTGGATCATAACACATCTGTAGATAGGAACAGCAAAAAATGTAGTGTGAGGAATTAGAAAAATAGCAGGTGGAAGACCCTGACTGTCTTAAAATAGAAAGAGAAAAGAGCATCAGTGATGATGGCGGAGTGAGTCCAATTAGAGTTATTAGCAGCAGACATGAGACCTGGTCCGACCTCCAGATGCTACGCTATGTACAGGATGACCTACTTTTATCTAAAAATCTTGTCTCTTCACTCATTTAATCCTGTCCGATGTCTGTGTGACAAAATGTGACAGAGTGAGGAAAAAAAAAGTAAAAGTGACTGAGACAGAGATTAAAAAAAGTGAGAGGCAAAGTCAGACCTTGCTGAAGCGAGGAGAGCAGGATGAGAACTGTCTGATCTCCACTGGCTCATCGTCATTGGTGTCATCCTCGTCGTACGTATTGATGTGGTGATAACGATCGGAGCGAGCTGGCAGACACGAGAGAGAGAGAGGCAGAGAAGATAAAATGTGATTTTCCGGCTGGGGTTGTGTCAGAACATCCTTAAATAACCCATGAACCTAATATTAATGTCATTTCACATAAATCCAGACACACGTACTATCAAAGTAGCTTGTGTCCTCCTCTGACTCCAGGTGAGGGATGAACTCTGCCTTCTGTCTCAGCAAACTGTTCCAGTCCAGCTCACTGAAGAAGGAGTGCTGCTTTACCTCAAATGCGCCCCCTGGTGGTGGGGGTGCAAACAACATTAATTGTTACCCTCATCCAAAATTAAAGATGAATGAGATGAATAGTCTTTCAAGAACAAATGTAAAATATATTGCAGAATGCCAAGTGGATATGATAAGATTTTTTATGATACTTTTTTATGCATTATATAAACGCTTGTGCCAGAAAGTTATAGGTGGACAGGGGAGAAACAGCTTTCCTGTCTGTGTCAAGAGGTGAAGGATTATTATGCTCTCTTAAAGCCACAGCTTGTTTTAGGTGGCTTTATCTGTCTTTCAGCTAAGCTAGCCAGTGGCTAGCTTTAGCTTCATATTCTGTGGGCACAAAAAGAAACAAGACCCAAAATACTTTTGTTTTATATTACACCTGTTCCTTTTAATTTTACTTTGCATTCTTATTCTTGTTGCAAATAGCTGCACATGTCAAGTGAAAGAGCAAACCAGTACCTGTACCGAGCCTGACCAGAGGGTTGGTCTGTAACAGGGCAGAGATGAGGGATTGGGCATCTGCAGGCAGGGCCTCATCACCATCTGGCCAAACTATGTCATCTACCAGAGACACAAGAAACGGAGAGAAAAAGGTCAGAATAATAATAAAGAAAAAAAACCATACTTAGTTTCTGGAACAGAATTTTAAATCTTTGGTTTCTAACCTTTACAGAAGGCTTTAAGTCTTAGTACACTTATCATTAACCACTTATAATCTTTGCAGTTTGAGAAGGTGTTTAAAACATATTAGCAACATAGGTTTATCACAGTTTCCTCACCTGTGATGACCTGTCCAAACAGCTCCTCAGGAGTGTCTCCAAAGAAAGGCACACAACCCACTAAGAACTCATAGAGGATGATCCCCATGGCCCACCAATCCACCGGCTTCCCGTAGCCTTGGCGGAGAATCACTTCTGGAGCGATGTACTCTGGAGTACCGCAAACCTGTGAGCAATGATTGAGACAATTTGGAGGAATGGAAGAAAAAAGAAAATGAGAGAAAGAGGAAGAAAGACAAGTTAATCATCCTTAATAAAAATAAGCTGCTACTGTGGACATCGGTGTAACTTTGTGCTGAACATTGGGGGGGTCAAGATCTCTGTCTAAATAAATAAATAAATCTGGATAAATTCCTAGATGATTAAACATGCAACTATTTTGCTGGTAATAACTGAAATTAGTAAAGAAAGTCAACAGCCTATCTATGCAAGATAATTAATAATTTTATTGGGGGGGGGTCATAACCCCCCTAACCCCCCTGGAAATTACGCCCCTGACTGGATGTAATGGAAGTGTTCTGGATAAACAAACAGTACATCGACACTGAGTGACACCTAGGGGGAACTATCCAAAACAAGAATTGTGGACAAATTAAATCAGACACATCAGGACAGCCCAATAGTAAAAGTTCTGACTGACTGAGAAATTCTCTCTCCGCCATAATCTCCACCACAAAGCTGCAGTCTGTTTCTGCAGATGTGAGCTGATTACTGGCAGAAACACAGATGCTTGCTTCCACTGAGAAGATGAAAAGGACACGCGGCCCAATCTGACTGCTCATGACTGGTTTAATTCAGAGTATAAACAATTACTGTAATTGCAAAACAGGATTGTTATGGAGATGGAGGGCATTAATGATTCACTTATTCAGACTAAACAGGAAGCATTATAATGCAGCATCTTTGTTCGGATAATATTGATTTTGCCAGATGACTTGGCAGGTTTGTATGCGTGGTTGAAAAAAGGATTTTTTAAAATGGGATTCAGCTAATTAGCCTCTAAGTGGACATGCACCTCATTCATAAAGTTACTAATTAAAAAGTGAAATTAATTATTACCATGTTACATTGATATGCTGTACTTCGTGTTTTAACATGTTTAATGTGACCGGTGTGAGGTCGTGGGTACCGTACCTGCTTGTCCAGAAACTCCCTGGCATCTTTCTCAATGTGTCCCTCATACAGGTTGGTGGTGAGGCTCATTAGGCCCATCTTCGACAAGCCAAAGTCAGTCAGCTTAATGTGGCCCATGGAGGTAATCAGGAGACTACAAGGAGAGAGAAAACAGGCATTCATTCTGGCAAATGACATGAAAAGCCCCCCCAAACAAAACCAAAAACAGAAGTTTTTATACACCTATAAGCCATAAAGCAATCCAAACCAATCCCTCAGCAATTGAGGAGCTGTGTAAAATCTGAATAAAACAGAATGCAGCGATTTGCAAATCTTGTAAACCCATATTTTATCTGCAATAGAAAACATTAAACACATCAAATACTTAAACTGAGGAAATTAAATACATTAAACATGTTGAAAAAAAAAAAAGTTGGGACTGGGCCATGATCAGAATACTTTATTAAGCTCTGATTATGTGAAAATATGCAGTCAGAGAAGCTCCGACACAGTAAGTACCGAACCAATTAAAGTAAATTAAATGATGCAATATATTACAAAGATACAAAACATGACAAAATAGTTCTAATAGATATAAATACCTCTGATTATAAATACCCCAGTGTATTACACAAATTACATAAGGCATTACAATACCATGGCCACGGCCGTGTCGGGCAACTGAGGAGATTCGTTGTTGAACTTCTGGGAGAGGAAAATCTTCTGTTCCCATATAGGATTCAGTCTGGGGTCTTCTTTGTTGTATTTTTGGTTTCATTATTATTTTTAAGTTTCCAGTTAGTGAAAGGACAGAGGACACTGGACACCGACCAGTTCAGCAGCTGGACTTGTTTAATAGGCTGTTGCACTCGATGCAGTTTGCAGTTTTGATTGTCTTGTTGAAATATACAAGGCTGTTCCAGAAAAAGACCTTTGGATGGGAGGTTGTGCCGCTCTAACATCTGTGTATACCTTTCAGCACTGATGGTGCCTTTCCAGACGTGTAAGCTGCCAATTCGATTAATGAATGCACCCGATCAGCGATCCAGGCTTTTGACTTTTAAAGTTTTATCAAGGGCTGTTTGTTAAAGAAAAATTTGGATGTTTTGTTTTTGCATTATCTTAGGCTTCGGTCCTTGTCTATTATTATTATTCTTTTTTATTACTATTATTATCATCCATTCAGTCATCTCTCCATCCACTTTTATGATTTAGGATCACACGGGGCTCGAGCTGTCATAGGGTAAAAGGCTAGGTACACCCTGTGCAGGCCATCAGTCTTGACTATGTCTACAACCCAAAATGCACTGGGTTGCTGCCATATGATTGGTTAATAATATATTTGAACAGGTGTAATTAAACAAGTGATTATATTGATTGATAATATAAATTTTAAACACTCACTTGTCGGGTTTGAGGTCTCTGTGGACGATCCCATAGTTGTGCAGATACTCCAGGGCTAATACAGTTTCAGCAAAGTACATCCTCGCAAGCTCAACAGGCAGAGCCCCGATGTTCTTCAGCAAAGTGGCACAGTCCCCACCTGCAATCACATAAACAACACACGTTACTGTTAATGTGATTTTGTAGTTATAACATAAATCTATGCTCGACGTGTTAAAACTTTCAAACAAATGGTGCCAAACCCCAGAAAGACATATTTTGATGCTCTGATTAGGGAGAACTAATTCATTAAATGTGACTCATTGTTTTTATCACCAGAACATTAGAAGTCTTTTCTGAATTAGTAAAACGATTTGCTTTTTATGTTTCTATTTTTTGGGTTTTTAATTAATTTTTATGCCATCCATATTTGGCACTGCCATCACACATGAGTCATAAATTCGTACCTACCGTTGACAGCTCAGTGTGTCTGTGAATCAACAGCGATCTTGACAAAATAATAGAATTCAGCACAAATAGAAGGAAAACTGAGTCGAGCTTTAGCCGTGAGCCAGTAAAACTCCCCTGCCCTTTTTTGTAACTGAGACATTATACTTCACTGCACGTTTCCTGAATGCTTGACCTTCGGTTTAGAAGCCAGAGGCTCAGGTGGCAATTTTTATTCACAATTTTAAAAAATAAGTCCAGGAATTGAATGAAAATTAAAATAAAAAAATGTAGATAAAACAGAAAAGGCCATGGCTACAGCATCCAAAGGAAAGGTGGCGTGAAAAGCGTATCCTGATGTGCTGGAGGTTATTTCACAGATGTAAAAGAGTCAGGGAGGAAATGTGTTACTTTACACACAAGGCACAAACTTGACCAACACACAACAAAAAAGAAATCAAGGCACGTGTTTAGAGTAGCTTCATGCAATCTTATCAATTTGAACTCAGATCTAGTGAAAAACCACCGCCGACCCCCTTACCTTCAACGTACTCCATGACCATGCAGAGGTGTCGTCGCGTTTCGAAGGAGCAGAACATGGAGACGACGAAGGGGTTCTCCGCAAATGTGAGTATGTCCCTCTCCACAAACGCCTGCTGGATCTGGTTCCTCAGGATCAGATTCTGCTTGTTGATCTTCTTCATGGCGAAACGCTGACGTGTCTCCCTGTGTCGCACCAGGTAGACGGCGCTGCAACGCAGGGGAGACAGAAGAGAACAGAAGAAGAAGAAATGAGGTATTGAGGAAAACAGCAGGTGGTACAAACTGCAGAGGATATTTCATCTCCTTTCAGACACGAGCTCAATAAAGTGTGGCTGTGTGGACACATCAAGGAGGATATTAAGACTTGAAAACCTCCAGCACAAAATGTCAACCCCCGAGCTCGTAATCTTCATTTTATGTTTGATCCTGAACCGAGTTTTTGAACTACACCTGAAAAATAACCCAGTTTCTCTCGTGGGTAGATAATGGTAGAATAATGCTGGCCTGCCAAGTACAACTCTTTCTTCGCTGATCCACCTTACTCAGCTTTTGACAGCCTTTAACATGCAGCAGCATGTGACCCGGTCAAGGTGGAGAGAAGACCATATGTTACTTGTGTGTTTACATCCCCACTGGCCGTCTCTTTGCTGTGAAGTGCATTTTAAATGTATTATTATTTTACTTCCTTTCAAATCATTGAACCCTGACAATCCCGATTCCTGAAAACATGTCAAATGTGCATTTTAAAATACATCCCATCTGAATCTCTCTGTGCGTTCTAATTATTCTCTGTGACAGAATGAAGGATTAAGCGCTGCTTTTAGTGTCTGTATTTATTATTTCTTTTTTCTTTTTTTTCTGTGCCGTGCCAATTATATTTCATCCCTCATGGCATTACAAGACAATATAAAATATTTTAACACTAAAAATACATAAAACCTTGCTAATAATTTTTATCTAAACAAAAATTTACAACCACCAAATTCTATTTTTGGTAATACTAATAGAAGTACCTTTGTTGTTTTGTGATCTAACTCAAGTTTTCAGGGGTTTTTCCCAAGCTTCATCATCTTTTAGTTGGTATTTTTGGCTCCTGCTCACATTTCCGGTATTATCATTAGTATTTATATTAGTATTCACAGTGCCACTGTCTTCTTTACATCCCAGGATCCTGAGGACTTCAGTGACTGCTACCGTGTCCCAGTAACATTTTCTATTAAATGTTGATTCATTTGGATGCATGATTGGGATCATTATGCTAATAGAAAATCTAGTGATTACCAACCTTCAATTTATGAACCCAGGGCATTATGATTTTGTTTTTTTTTGGGAACAGAAACCATTATCAGCTTTGCAGCAGTAACAACATATCAGCAGATGACATTATAGGGAAATCGTTTACAGGCGGACACAAGTACCAAAACTGGTACATAAACTGTTTTATGATCACTTGTTTGATAAAGCAAACTAGCAATTTGAAAACACAAGATCTTGGCCACTTTCACTATGGCTGTTGACAAAGGCAAGAACATGTAATTTCTACAGTAAACTAGTCTTGCTTTCTGAGTGATCTTATTGTTAAATCATGCATATTCAACCATTTAGATGTCAACTTGTAGAAATCTGAAACATTTTTGTTTTTTTAAAACTTGCTGTCAGGGATTTGGGAGGAAACTGAACCCCACATACATTTTTGTTCATGTGTCCATGAACAAAATAGTGTCTGTGGATGCAGCTTGCAGTGTAACAAGTGCTTTGAGTACCTTGAAAGCAAAAGGTTAGGTTAGCTGGTGATTCTGAAGTGGCTGTTGGCATGACAGTAAATGGTTATCTGTCTCTCTGTGGTAGCCTGCTAAAAAAAAATAGGGAAAAAAAAAAGATGACGGATGTGCCAGCATGAGAGAGCTGAGCCAAAGATAAAGGAGACTTCATGCATCAAATACATGAAGTTCATTAAATTGCACAGGAAAAAAATGTCATCGGATGAATGTTAAATGTCCTAACAGAGTTGTATGTGTCATAGCGCTATCACGTGGGTGAAAAGGCAGTGCCTCCACCTGCACAGCACTCTGCAGTTGTCATCGGACTACTGAAGTAACATGTAGCAAATGTGAATTGCTCGGCTTTACTTAAGACAAATGCGTTCTTGAGAAGCTTTGAAGTTATAAATTTCAGTTATTTATAGTCAAAGGTACGGTGGCCCTGAAAGCTCAAAATACACTCCAACTTGAAAAAGACTGCATAGAAAAAACGCTGTATAAGCACACAAAACACAACAGAAATGAGGCATTTATCTGAAGGACCAACTGCAGCGGTTACAAAAACTAAAATATGGACTGCACCGAGGCACGCTTAAAAGTCTTCATCAGTTTTGTGAGAAGAAGAAGAAAAAGATGCAAGATAACGTGTGTTTTAATCACATGATTCATATAACACTGTAGATACGCTTGCTATTAGCCGTGTCGTGTTAGCTTGTTACATCCGCAGCTGGTCCGTCACATTATTATCTCCCTAAAAATACTTCAGTTGTATTTTTCTAGTTCTGTTGTGTTTTAATCATGTTCTATTTTATTTTGTGTGCTTTTGCGGGTTTTTTCTTTGTTGTATTTTCTTAAGTTGTGCATTTGACCTTTCGGGTCCACCAGACGTCTTGGGCATTTACCGAATAAATCTGTAGATGATGTTCATCGACTTGTCGATATTTTCCCCCCGCGCCCCAGAGCAAAGGAGAGAAAGGATTCAAATTTGATATTTCTCAGTATTTGTAGGCTTTTGAAGGTAAGTCACAACATACCCTTCGTAAGTACTGATATATCGAGCAGCAATCATTCATTCATTTTTTAGATCCTGTTACTTTTTTTCCACGATCTGTTGACGTGCTGTGTAGGTGTGTACTTGACTGTGCACGCTGATGTCGACATAACGGGGGAGACATCTGGCTTTGACTAATGTTCGCCTGTAGTTTGAATGCTGAACATTTGCCTGTTTAAATCATTAGAACTGTCACTATACAGAGACGTGCTTCTGAATGTGGACGATGTGTCTTCTCATTTTGAAATGCAGTTCTGCTTGTGTTGAGTGATGTAAACAACCAATCGATCTACACTCTTCAAACGTCAAAACTGATAATTAGATTTTTTTATGACACAGCAATGGTGAGTGTTCCCACCTTCTGCTCTTTGTAACTTAACGCAATCTTTCTGTTTTCATATTTTGGCCATGATTAATGAATTTTTCAAATTAATGGCTCCAGAGGGACAAACGTGTAAACTCAGCACCAGCATCCACTTTTGAAAGATTGTTTCAAATATTTGTTGCACTGCTCCCGATGGATTTGACCAGTTCCAATTTAGACTGAACAAATATTTTTTATACACATTCAAGTCCAATTCTAGATCTTTGCTGTTCAGTCTGACAATCTTTCTGCCGTTTGTGTTAGAGCTTGTTAGAAATCTCTTCATAAATAGCTTTCTTGGATGTTTTCATAATCCAAATTCTTCATGCTGTTGCCCTTTGTGTGACATAAAGACAGACATTAAATCTGTATTGTAGCTCGAATATAAATGTTTTTAGATTCATGAGCTTTACCAAGTTTAACCACTGGATTAGTTTTAAAGCTCAAGGAAAAAATTGGATACGATTAGGTTTCTATGTGTGATCAGTGACGTATTAATCAATTACTCACCCATAGGCTCCATTGCTGATCAGTTTTATGGTCTGAAAGTCTTCCTCAGTTGGTGGCTTGATGGCTCTCCCTTTTCCCTGATGAAATCCCCAGAGTTTTACAATTATAATTCAAAGTTAAAAACAAAACAAAACAGGTAATTTGTTTCCTGTGTCTGTGCATGCGTGTTTCCTCGTCACCTCTGCTGAGTCATCGGTCTCTGGAGTGTGCGGACCCTCACTGTCGTAGCTGTCAAAGCCCACGATTTCTGTTGGGACACGTGTTAGTTAACAGACAAACCTGAAGTGACAATAAAAAGCGACACTAGGCCCCCCACACCGCTGTGAGCAGTTAGAAAAACTGCAGCTCTCAACCGCTACAGACCAAATCCCACAAAGTAAAATATGAGAATTAAAACAGCTTCTTTCTATTAATTTTTCTTCTCTCTTTCAGATTTCCCTCCTCTTCACTTTGTTCTTACTCCCCTCATGAACAGTGGCAGAGGAGTGGCTGCTAATTTCCAGTGTTCTTGCATTTTTTGTATGTGACAGCTGCTTGAATACACTGATTACACAACTGTTTTGTTGAAATAATTGAATGATAATTACCTTTTGAAAGCCCCTTTGTGGTTCTAAACTTTATATAAGATAAAAGTCACTGAGCTGGAAACTGTATATTCTGTCAGTGTCTGTTTGACACTGTTTCTGTGTGAGAAACCAAGAAAAGAAATGTGAGTGCGAAAGTGTAAGCAGCTATGTGGGTGCGCATGTGTGCCTATGCATGACAATGTAGGTGCTAAAGAAAGTGCAAGATCAAGATATCAGCAGGCACATTGTTAGAAGAGATTAACTCACAAAGACATAACCAGATACATCTCTCATGAATTCTGAAATAAAAGCACCGTGGCTTATTGTGAAGAGTCATTCTGAGCCATTTAACCCATCAGCTAATGCGAGCTCTTGATGGATTAGACTGGGAGTGGCTGAACAGATGGGAATAGTGAACTGTGAGTTTGGGGGCTGATTTCGAGCCATGATGATGAATGAAAAAGAGAACTGCAGCTGCACCACCAGACAGCAAATGATCCAAGCAGCTCAGACTCTTCATCTCAATATATCCTCATCATGGACGTAAAGAAAAGCTGATCAATATCTCAAAGTGGCACTTTTTAAAGCTTCATACTGCCACCACCCAAAATAGAGATGAAAATTTTTTTCTGTGGATTTCTCTCACATGCTTGCAGATAGGATGACAGGAAAAGACACAAGTGAGAAGCCACGTTAGCTAAATGAAATGCACTTTTGCAACGACTACTGCTGCCAAATCTTACTAACATACTAAAGCAAAAACATCAAGCTGTTAAAGTGTGTCACTATTTCCTACTGTATCAGTTTAATACTAAGATTATGTGAAGTCACTGAACTGGAGAGTTATAGCACAAAACTCCCACCAAAATCTTACATTATTTATGCTAACTTGCTAAATTAACAGGCATAGCATGCTAATCTGTACAGTCAGTTGTATTGGTGGCTCAGTTTCCCCCCTTGAACAGTACCAGGCTAGCTCTTTCCAGCAGCATTCGGCTTTTATAGAGAAGTAGGTTAATCAAATCCGGACTCAGACACAAGTGGTATTGATCTACTTATCCAGCTCTGGGAGTGAAAGTAAACAACTGAAACCAGCAAACATCTGTTGGAAAGCATTCTTGCAAATTAAAAACTTTACACTTCCATTTGTTTTCATATTTTCTATTATATATACACCTCTGGAATAAAACCTGAAACCTATTATTCCCATTTCTTACCCTCCAGTGGGTCCCTGGTCAGTCCCAACTGACTGATAATATATCGAGGGATGTCTGCCTTCATCAGTTGTCCCTCCTTGGCGTGGTCCTCTGCTGCTTCGAGTAAGTGATAAAACTCTTCTGGGTTGAACTCCTATAATTCCAACAACAAACAAGGAGGGGTCAAGAAAAGCTACAAAACACTCGTACTGTACATGCATCTTAAATTAACATGATCTCACATACAAAGACCACTGCTGAAGTGGTGACGTGTGCAACACAAGACAATTGAAATCATCACAGCCTCTCTGAACATGTGGAAAAATTTGAATTATGTTTGCAATCATCAAAATCTGAAATATTTCCAGCAATTTGTTGAATCTGTGATGTGAAAAATTAAAGCAGTCCTGAAGGCAAAAGGACACCCAATGTGGCACTAGCAAGGTGTACCTTAAAAACTGGCCAGTGATTATATATTTCATGAAAGGTCACATAATTTTGAGAATCACCAGACTAAACACTCAAAAATCTACATTTAATTCAGATTCAACTGATAAACCCAACAAATATTTACACTGTGAAAGCTATAAGTTAAATTATTACCTCGTATTATTTCTACTTCTATAGTTTCTATTTCAATTAAAATCACGAACCAATATCCTTCTTTATATACTTTAAAATATCCAAACTGTAGTGTGTTGATAAAACACAATAACAAAGTGAGTTACGTTTTTCCAGTTCAACAGCCGGCTACTGAACCACAACGCTCTAGTGTGGAGTCACAAAAGGATGTGATAACAGCTAACACTAGTCGAGCATAAAGAAAACGATGTTATGTTGTGCCATGTGACATAAACAGTAAGTAATTCTAAGAGTACATCCAACTTATAATCATAAAACTAGATTTTAGTTCAACCTGCAGCAAATTCATGACCGAACACTGTTACAGGGCTGTCAAACAAACACAATCAGTGTTAATACACTTCCAAACTTTAAATTGCTTTCTCTGAAAATGTTCATTTTTTCCTATGATACAGCCTTTTGTGGTGTCTTATGGGATTCGGTCTCATTGCTGTTGGTGGAGTAACGTTTTGATTAGAAAGCCTGGGGCAGCCAGGATCATTTCTTTCCATGCTCTCTCTCATATCTGCTCCCTTCGACTAGAGGGAAAAAAAAGGAGTACGGAGATGGGGAATTAACCTGGCTCTCTGATAGTTTGCGCTGCTGGAGGATAATATTCTTGCAGCTAACAGCCTTCTGACTGTGTGACATTTTCACCAAATCAGACCTTGTGACTGACTTGAATGCTAAATTAACTCTACGGACATGGACAACATTTCATCTGTGTGTGCCTTCTCCTCTCTAACCCACGGGCCGTGAAGATCTAAAGTCCCCTCCACATCCTGCCTGACCCTATCGACCTTTTCTGACGGTCGCCTTGGCAACAGAAAGATGAGCCGGGAGGGGTTGGGAGGAGGGACCGCACCATCAATCAGGGAGCTGATATTCAGGTGTGTCCTGTGGATGCAGAGAGGCTTGTTATTACTAAATAAGTTTTGTTGAATTAATGAATCAGCATGTCAAGGACACAGCTCGGTCTTGTACTGGATTTGATGTGCTGTTGTGAAAACGGACAAGTTGAGGAGGTGGGAAGAACGAGAGTGAAAAATATCCTAAAGCAATAATCATGCAATTTGCAGCAACAGAGGATGACTGATGTGCTGAATGACACAGCTTGAACAAAACCATGACCTCCATGTATAATACAGTGTGTTTCAACATTCATACACTCCCATGTGTTAAGAATGCTGTAGGTAAAGCAACGTTTACGGGAAGCAAGAGAATGGATTGTAGCAGCTACTTCCAAATGCAAGCAAAGGCATGTCAAGAGAAGACAGGTGTGAAACAAATAATGATACATCTTCTGGCTTGGTTTAAAAAAATATCACAAATTCATGGCAATCTGGCAACTGGTATGTCTAAAATTTCAAATTTTTACATGTAATTAACAGGGGAAAAAATATGACATGCTACTAAATCACATCGTGATGAAGTTATTTGTACTCTGATGGTCAATGTCAGTATTTCTTTTAAAAACGTGTTAGCTAGCTACCTTTGACTGCTCCCTTATCACAAGGGTCACCGCAGCTTGTAGCTGCGTATGTTTGATTTGGCAGTTTTATGGCAAATGAAGCTCCTGATACACGGTATTTTATGCTGATGTTAATGACAGACAAGGTTTGGACCTCTGCAGTTATTTAAGCAGAAGAGCATTTGTGACTTTTCACACTATGGACCTCAGCACTTTAACTTTATGTAGTCAGACATTTCATGGCAGAGTGGCTGTTGTTCCTGAAGGCTTGATTTTATACACTTGTGGCAATAACGGTTGAACTACCTGAATTCAACGATTAAGAGGTGTTGTGCATTGCCTTTCTTGTCTTTTATAATCTTGCTTATTTCATCTCCATGTTCCACTGGATTGGGTCTGTATCTCATTACCAACTGGTGATAAATGTGTTATGTGTGCGCTGAAGTTATGACAGAATAAAAACAAATCAAGCAGAGTTGGTTAGAGATTCAAATATGCAAGATTCAACACAGGAAATGCAGGGAATTTAAAGGCTCAAATTACTTCTGAATTCTCTCAAATCTGAGACAGAGGGGATACCCCAGGGGATGGTCTGAGGTCTGTTGCTATTTGGCAATAACTTACCACACACATCTTCTCTGGCTTAGTAGCCAAAATGTTGGCCTCCTAATGCTGTGTAGAGACACCAGTGTTGCTGGTGTCTCTACACCAGCAACACTGGTGTAGATGGATGTTGCAAAAGTGAAACACATAAAGAAGACATCCTGTCTTGTCTTTCTCTGTTAATAACATACTGGTAAAACAGATGCAACATAAAAGATTTAACAAAACTTGAACCTTTCCTGACTGGAGTGGTAGCATAGCTTCCTGCAGTGACACACTTATGTTTCATCTGTTCAGAATGAACGAACAGTCGACGCTCTGCCCTACTTTTAGATTCTGTAGTGCCAGTTCAGCATATTCGACCCTCCGTTTCCATGTGGGAGGACGGGAGTATCTTCGAGCAGCTCAATGGGGTAGAAAATGCCTCCAGAAACAAAGAAAATCTGGATTCTCGATGTGTTTGAAAGTTTAGCCACAATCAGATAAGCAGGGCGGAACTCACCAAGCACTCCAGCAGCCTGGCAGGACGAGATATGATGATGAAGAGCTTTTTGACAAGCTCGATGACGAAGGTGAGCTCCGAGCTCTCCGAGCGCTTGTAGACCTGATGAAGAAAGACAGAAATTTGGAGAGACAGGGTCAGTTAGCGAGGTTTGGAAGCACATCACATCAGATTCCTGCTACACAACTCACGTCGTGCAGCATCTTCTCCAGATTCTCCTGCAGTTCACAGAAGTAAACGCTGGTAATGACGCCCTCGCGTGATTTGGTCAGGCAGTCTCTGGCTAGCTCGGTTATCTGGTGGTGGATGAAGCTGAGAACCCCGTCAGCCAGTGGCAGAACACTCTCTGGGGAGTAGTTCTGGATGAAGTCTGCCAACCTCTCTTCCATCTGAGCTGTGGCCTGATTAGAGACACAACAGTGGTTAATAGTAAGTGAGTGTAAGATAATACGATCACCTGTCTTTATCTCAATATACGGTGCTCAGCCAGCTCCACACATTCTATATAAATGTGCTACTTTAGACACGACACTCATTGTTTTCTGAACAAGCCTTTGTGGAAGGACCTTGATGTTTTTTTGCACTTCACTGTTCATTCCCTGCAGAAAAAAAAAGATTTTTTAGGATGTTTCTTTCTCGGGCTGCAGAAACTCAGCTCAGCTAAGGCACCTCAACAAAAGTGATGTGTGAAGTGATGTAACACAACGTGACGCGCCCTGTGTTCGGTCCTTGTTCATTTGGTTGCTATTGCACCTCTTTTGACTGTGTTATTCTTTTTAGTATTTCCATCATATTCATGAAACTCAAACCTCAGGAGGAGACCGACAACCACATTAGACTTTGCAAACTTGTGTGTATAAAGGCTTATCTTGATTTGTTGTCACTTTTTCAACCTTCATATTGAGTGCATTTTTGTGCTTCCAATCTGTATGTATTTCAGCTTGCTATACTTATGCCACAGTAAAGTGCTGCTTTAGAGAATTAATGTGCCTTTTCTGCCTATTTTATTTTCAGAAATTACCAGTACTCATATATGGTGAAGCAAACAATTATCTGGAAGGATGCTACTATTATTTTCTAATAAGTAAAGACACTTAAGCTCATTTAATTGTCATTATAATTAATTCAGCTGTAGGGCTGGGCCATATCATACCGTTCACGGTAATACCAGTATAATGTTGGGCAACGATATGAAAATGAAATATCGCGATAGAATATGAGTAAAACGCGCATGCGCAGTGCCTTTGTTTTCATACGCAGATGGCGGAAAAATCATGGCGGCGACTGAGAACGAGAAGGGCGAAAGCGGATCGTTGAATGAAAACGGATGAACCAGAATTGGTTTGTAAAAATGCTGCAACTTCAGTGGTGTGGAACTGGTTTAGCTTTCGTCCCTCAGATACACAACAAAGCACTATTTTTGGTAGAGCATGCTAGCGGGCTGTCGTTATTACCGTGTTTTTGGAAAATACGGCATTTTTCTGAAAATCGACAGCGCACCTTATAATCCCGTGTGCCTTATGTATGAATTCTGGTTGTGTTTACTGACCTCGAAACGATTTTATGTGGCACACGGCGCTCGAAAATCTGTCAAATGTTTTAGTACGACTTTGCTAAATTTTTATATAACTTTAATGCACATAAAAAACAGCTGCTTGTTTAAGTGAAAATACATTGATGTTTTTGGGTTTTTCTTGCAAGTTGTGGAGTTGTAAAGTATTTTTACTAGTGTCAATTATATTGTGAGTTATATCGTTATTGCAAATTTTCAAATGTATATCATGATAAATATTTTTGGTCATATCGCCCTGCTCTATTCAGCTGACAGGTTAACTGGCCCAAATATAAACAGATAGTTTCTTGGGAAGAGCAGGGAGAGATCTAGAGGTTTCATTAACTGGAACCTCTCCTCAGTGCTTGAGTTTTATACAGTTGTTGCAAGTCTTTTTCAAGTATGCAAATGATAACTACTCCTACAGTAACATAAAAAAAAAATACAGCAATATTAAACCTGCATTCACCAACTTGGGATTTGTGAGTGGGACGACTCGTGCTGCTTCACAATGCATCACTGTGAATGAGCAGGATTATGATTTGTGTGTGTGTGTGTGTGTGTGTGTGTGTGTGTGTGTGTGTGTGTGTAGGCAGGTGTTTGAGGACACCTGCAATGTGAAAGATTTCCTTGCACACACTTCACTGTTCATCAAAATGGTTGGCTCCCTGAGACACCGAGTCATGTTTACACGTCTCAGAGTCATTAAAACACATCTAATTGACTTTTTAATTATGATCTGCTAAAGGACTTTAGACATGGATGACCTTTTAACAGCTTACCATGAACCATGTAATAAATTAAGAGTGGTGAGCATTGTTTATTTTATTTTATTTTTTTATTTTTTTAAATGACATCAGAAACAGCAGTATGCGACATTACGTGATGGCAGAGCTTCAGTTCATCCTTTGTCATTTTTTTGAGCATTGTTTAAAGTACCAAGCACACAGATACCTGCTTGTTGTAAGAGAAGTGTGCATTAGGAAATCTGTGGCAGCAGAAAATCCTGAAAGTGGAATCCAGTACTAACTGAAAATGAGTAGAAATGGGCACAGAGTGCGCATTACACTTTGAAATAATTACATGTTAAATTCTAGTTTTGAAATGGTTTAAAATAGGGTGTGTGTCATTCATTTTGAAGCATTTTTAAACACAGCCATGAACCTCAAACTGGTCCTGGTCAGTAGTCACTGGTCTGCTGGTTGGTGTAGCAGCAAGTAGTTTAATTGGTGTATATGCCATCAATGTTTTGGTCTCTGCAGTCCATCAGGAGTGCAAAAGAGGGATGGCAAGCTTCATCATGTCACCAAAGTGTGCTCAGGGAGAAAGCTTGCAGTGTCCATTCATCTCCCTGCCTATAATTTCTATATATTTATACTCAAAATCTGTTTAAAGCAACATCAGGACCTTAACTCAGTTATTTGTTCCCTCTGGAAATAGAACTTAACATTTTACCTTTGAATTATTTTAACATCATCACAGTAAATAAGTGCAGCTTTTATCATTGTCTGAAATTCCAGGGAGCTGCTTTGCTGCTTTTTTTGTTTTACTTCTTGTTTTGTTTACATGTTCAGCCCCTCCAGCACTTTTAGATCATCAGCTGCTTACTTAAAACAACAGATTCTTGCAAATAGTGACTCACTTTGGATAAAAGAAATATAACAAATATTTTAAATGTAGCTGAGAGATGTCTGTTGCCAGTATGCATATTGTGTATGTGTGCGCGCGCGTGTGTGTGTGTATTTTGAGGTGTGCGTGGAGGTACAGTTTACACTTGCGTATTTGTTGTGCGAGCCTGACCTTGGGGAAGCGCTCCTTGTAGACATGGTTCATCATCACTATTTCATTGTCATAGCAGGATGGTGAGCGCCCCGGGCTGAAAACAGACAAACAGAGAGCAGGAGTGTAATATACAGCACCGACTGAGCAGAACAGAGTGAGAGGAGGCAGCCCAAAGAGAAGCAATTCTGTATTTTTCACCTGAACGGAGAAAATATTCACCGCACTCCCTCATGTCTGTCCTGTTGGTATATAACACTAATAAACTGATCAGAAATTCGGTACGCCACGTTTCTATTATGGACGCAGTCCCTTCCTACATCTCCTCCATCCTGACCGTGGCAAAGATGTCACAAGCATGTAAACATGAAAGTTCAGCATATGCTTTCACAAGATGTAAGCTAAACCAACATATGGCAGCAAAAGTCTACTTTGTTGATTTTATTTCTCAGGAACTGAGCTGATCTACACATCTGTAAAGAAAAAGGAACTGATAAAAAGTCCTTTATGGGAAAACACATTATAATTTAACATATACACAATAAGGAAAGTCTGCGAGCTGATTTTATCTAGGCCAGGAACTGCTGAGGAGCTTAATATGAAAACTGAATACTGATGAGTAGTGATGTGTCGGATGTAGTTAGGACATGTTGCATCCAGAGGGGAGGCTATAATAGGTGTGGTTGCAGGGAGTGTACACCAGAGGCTTCAGCTATTAAAGAAGCTGCTGCACCCTGGAGATGCTCAACACACTGGAGGCTGGACTCGCTACTGATATAATAACAGTGGTGGAAAATACCCTAACCCTAAGTACAGAGACATCAGTGGTGTGCTACAGTTTGAGGCACTTGTACTTCTACTTCACTGCTTTTCAGAGGAAAATATAAAAACGTCCTCAACCATTTATCCTTAACTGTTAGTTTATTATTCTAAACTGTTTATTATACTTAGGGACCAGTTTAAACTGTTTATGTACGTTCTTAGCAAACTGCCCATGACAGCTGACATCTTAGAGATAATTACTGGTTATTTTTTGTTGCACTGGTGGAAACAGTAGACAGATTATTCACTTAAGTAGAAGTACAGCTAGTACTTGCATTCTGAAAGATTTAGGTAGAAATATTAATTTAATTTCTTTTAGGTCAAAGTGAAAACTAGTGCTACCCCTCAGCCTCCTATTAGACACACCTATGGTATCAGTTTGAAGCTCCTACGTTGCCTCTTTCTTGAGTTATCGCATTCACAAACGTAGGTGTCCACGTGGCTCGCCGCCCCGGCAGCTTAACGACAAAAAAAGTACAAAGTAACTCTTCGAGGGGTATTCCTATCCGCTAGTTTTGTGAAAAGCTAACTGATCAATATCTTTGTTTTTGTTTGTTGTGTGTCATGAAGCTGCTAATGGTACTTTTTTCTGTCACAGGTCCGTCTTTGCTCTCTTCCCTGCATTTCATCTCTGCGTCTTTTACGCCAGTCAAAAGCAATAAGCACTGATGCTGGATCCATCAACAGGATTGTCTTTCATGTTCCCTCTATTTAGGTTCAAATGGGTTTAATGTGTGAAAGGCAAAATATCCTCCTAAAATGTGTTACAACTAGAGCCTAGAGTGGTAACAGTAAAGTAGATACTGTTATGAAAAGTAAAGAAACATGTCAGAAGAATAACTAGTCATGTAAAGTGCAGGTACCTGAAAACTCAAGTAACATATTTGTACTTTGTTACTTTCCACCTCTGTCGACTGTGTCCTGCGTACTACTGCAAACCTATCGCTATACCATGATAAAGGGACATTTTACAGTGTTGCATTGGTGCCGGTACAGCAAGGACTTAAGTACTGTTTATTAAGGTAGACACATCTTCAAAACAGAGCATGATGTGTTTGATGAAAAGGCCTAACAAACCTAATGTCCCCTCTTTGTAAATGCGAGCTGCACCAAATAAAGCACTGGCACATTCACAAAAGGCGACTCATCTGAATTAATGACTGAGAGCACTCCACACCTCTTAATAACAGAAAGAAGTTGGTCCTGCACAGTAACTGAATAAAAATCGCTTTTATCATCTTTAATGGCTGCTAAATGTCCTTTGATAACAGCTTGCCATGTTGAATTTTGGCTAGTTTTGTTATGTCTTACACAGAATACTCAAACATTTACAAATAAAGCTTTGATGTTGACATCTTTATTCTCCAGTGTCACACAGGAGGGATGGGATCCTTTACTTAAACAGTCTTTTGCCCATTACCTGTCACGCTCTCACCTGAGGCTTCGGGAGCGAGGACGGACGTGCGGCGAGCGGCGCCCGCCGTCGTCGTCTGTGATGCTCTCTGTGCTGCCAAAGTGCTTGGACAGGAAGTGCAGCTCATCCATGGTTGGCTGGAAGGGCAGCTGGTGCAGACGCTCCTGGGATGAGCTGGATGACTGGAGAGACATGAGAGACATGAAAAGGAGACAAGGTTAAAAAGTGAACTGTCCGTCGTTTGATTTTTTTAAGCCTCTGTAAGAGCTGCAAGATCAATAGTTTAAAAATAGACATCCAGTGATGAAAAAGAACATCAAAAACAAAGAGAAGAGAAGACAAGAGAAGAGAGGAGAAGAGAAGAGAAGAACAAGGTGTACTATAATGTGAGTGGGTGTAACAAAGAACTGAAACGAAGAAGAAACCAAGTTAAAAGAACAAGGAGAGAGGTGGCGAAACAAGAAAAATATCCAGAAGGAGTTGGTGTAGGAGTGCAAAACAGAGTAACGCAGACTGAAAAACAGAGCAAAAAGACTGCAGGGAATCAAAAAATCACCCCGAGTAAAAGTTGACTGCTGGTTAAGCATCTCATGCCTCTGGGCGATTAATGGCAGCGCTGCCTGGTTTTAAACAAAAGACTTTTCTACAGCACCGAAGGAAAAAACAGCCTGGATCAATGGGAGCCTTAATGAACACATCTCCCAATGGGACATAATGGTTGGCTTTGGCCACACAATGATTTCTGCTATAAAAATCCATTAGAAACTCTTTTCAGGTCTTACTCTCGCGCAGGCTGAAGAAAAGTATAGAAATTGCAATGCTGAGAGTGCAACATGATCAATTAAGAAGTTCCCCAAAGACAGAACAAGATTGAAGAATGAGGGGAAATGCCACTGAACATGATGGATGTCATGAATAAATAAAAGTTTATATGATTTGGTTTTGCTACTTCATTTGGAGCATTTCTCCAACTTGTCAGTCTTTCTTCACTTCTGCTTACTTACTACTAAAGAAAAACAAATATGATAAATATCTCCAACATTTAGTTTTGTTATTATGGTGGCACAGCTGAACCACTGGTCATTCAACCTTAATGCTTCTGACCTTTAATGGCTTTGAGGCTAAACAGAAAGCGAAATTAGTCTCTGCATGTTTTTCCTGAAATATATTTTGAAGAATATGCAGATTCATTTCAGGTGCATCGGGCTTATAAATGGAGTGAGAAAGATTTGCCGCTGAGAATAGCCTGAGGAGGAAATTTTTGAAGATCATAAAAAATGCTTGGCTTTAACAGCTTTATAGGAGAATATAAAGTCAGTCCCAGAATGGAATATTTACTGGAAGCATTGCCTCTATATAAAATGATTCTTTTTCACTGCATTTACTAAAAATCTCAAAAAAGTGAATAGCAGCAGATCCTTCCAAAGAGTTGAAAAGTGTGGCTTAAAGATTCAGATTCATGATAAAATGTGTTATAAAGTCACTACTGGTTTAGGGCACGAACATAATAAATTACAAAATAGTCTCAGCAACATATAGGTTGTATGCTTAGAACCAAATGCACACAGCACTTATAATGGTACAAAAATACCAGGTTGTATGAGCGGAATGCATTTACCATTGGATTGTGTATTGACACTGCTGCACTTATAAGCTATGAAACTTTTAATTATAAATGAGAATGTCTCACCATTTGAACAAAAAAATTGGAATTATTTTCTTTAATCCATCCATCCATCCATCCATCCATCTTCTAAAGCTCATCTGGGTTGCGGGGGCAGCAGTCTAAGCAAAGATGCCCAAGCCCCCTCTTAATGATCACCTCCGTCAGCTCTTCTGGAGAAAAACAAGGGTGGTTTTCTCCAGAACTCCAGCTGGAGAGATGTAAACTCTTTAGTTTGTCCCGCATGTGCATCAGGGTCTTCCTCCCTGGAGGACCTGCCCGAAACACCTCACCTCGGAGGTGATTAAGAGCTAGATGTCCAAACAAATTCAACTGACTCCTTTCAATGTACTCCTATCTCTAACAAAGAACCAAGACAGAAATGTAAAGTATAATCCGACATATGGCAAAACATAGTTTCTTCCCACTACAAAGGTTTTCAGTGAAATATTCAACATGTTATTTTTAAAAGACCAAAGTGCTTTTTCAGCTCATGACTGCACTATCAACTATAAACAAGTTAAAGGTAGAAATAAAAATATAAAAAAATAATAATAAATCTGAGCATTGGGAGTAATATGACAAGCCTGTACCTGCCCTGGTGTAAAATTGCTGTTTTGCTGTGTGAGGCAGGATCTAAGCAGAAATGAGGAATCTATTGTTTGTGTCATCTGTAAGGCTTAAACCGTTACCACTGTCTGTATACACTTCCAACTGTTTCTGTAGCTTTTCTCTAAAATATTATGTCATTTCTACCTATAGGTATACACACACATACACCTTGTACTCTGATCTGCTCTGTTCAGTATACAGCGGCCCTGCTGTAGCTAATCAAGCAAGTAATGGAGAACAAGGAGAGCACTGAAAACTGATTGATGGGACGGAAGGCAGGGTAGGGGGAGTGATGGAGGTGGAGAAGATTATGGAGACACAGAGCAACCACCTTCAATCTCAGTAAAAACAGATCAATGGGTTATCTACAGTGTGTGCGTGTCTCTGCATGTGCAGCTGTGAGGAGAAGCCGGGAGGCAGTCAATGAAAGAAATGATGTGCGAAAGACAGAAGAGAGGCTGAGGGAACGATCGCGTTCAGGATGGCACAGAAATGTACAGGGAGTGGATTATGAGTCAACGCATCCACCTGAGCATCAAACACATTAAAGTCCATTTCTCAAATGGAGTCTTTACCAAATGGGCCTTGGCAGTGTTCAATTCTCCGGGTCTCTTATGCCGCAAACATCTTGCACTCAAGAAGAAAGTGAACATTGTTTTTGGCTCTCTGTTTGCTTCAAATCGAGTTTCATTTCCACCTACACTCTCTTTTATTTGTCTCTGTTGTCCCTCTTTATCATCTCTCTCTGTCTCTGTGAAGAAATGATGGATGAAGAAATACATACTGGAACAGGCATGAATACAGACTGGTTACATTTCAATTATCTCTGCTCCACTTTTTCCAGAGAGGCCAAGTCATCAGTTTCAGATAAATCAGGTCGAACATATCTTAGCAACTGATTACTTATTTTTAGTTCTGGTTTACACATGATGCATGTTCTTGCCACTGAAAAGCTTCTTAACAGTCATCTGGGACTGACAAGAGGAATTACAAAGTCAAAGACTGCGGAGTTGTGCGTGTTTGTGTATGCATGGCATTTAGCCGCGACTGTGGCCTGTAATTGTTTCAAAGCCAAACGGAACAAATGTAGCACATGCAACTTTAGAATATGAATTCAGCAGCGCCAGAGCTGATTTTGTGCATGTAAATATATGCAAATGAATTCTTTGAGTGAAATCCATATTCATGCACAGGCTATAAAATGCACCTCCTCTATTTAGCAATGGAAGAAAAATTGAAAGTAAAGTTCTGGTGCAGTTTCATGACTTAGGCAGCAAATCAGCCAAAGGAAAAAAACAAAAGAAAATACACATTTCACATTTTCTTGTTGTCATTTTTCATGATTCTCTGCTAAAACTATAAATGAACGTACGTAGTATCTGGTCACACTTCTCTGTTTTGCACTTTCGAAAGGGAGCGCGGGGGGAATGTCTACTAAAAAATACGATGATCACAGACGCTCAACAATTTACTTCAGAAGGTTTATATGAAGCTCACTGCACCTACACTGTGCAGCATAGTTTGATAGACACATGTTTTGTCTGACAAGGACCCATTTAGTCAGCAGCAGTGGCTGTGCAGTTAATGATACACAACAGATGGAGGAAAGTTGTCGCCAAGGAAGCCACATCTGTTGTATGGTCAATTATGCTGGTAACCTCTCATACACCTGCTTTCATTTATTCTCCTTCTTTAATATTTGTATAGGAATAAGTGTCCTTAAGCATTCAAGTACTTAAATACTCAAGGACTAACCAACTACTCAGCAACTAATGGTCCACTCGCTGTATCATCTGAGCTCCAGCTGCCACATATGGTGGCGGAAGCCTTTGTTGATAATGAAGGACAAATAAACTGCTCTTACATAGTGATTTTCAACCTTTGCACAGCACATTTCTTTACAATTTGCCTCTCATTCACTCATTTAAATACACATTTACAGAAATGGTGGCTGAGATGGCAATGCAAGACACCTGCCCAGCATCATTAACAGGAGCGACCTCTCGATCGATTTGTCTATATATAGTATGGATCATCTGTCCAGGCTGAATGCCCATGTGCTCAGTGATTGTAAATATCTTCATACAGGCAATAATCAAGTAGAAATATGTCAATCAATCAAATGATGACTAGACATTTATCGCCCTCTGATAGCTAATAGTGGTGATTCTGACTTGAGCCCTCAAGGCCTGTAGGTTATTTTCCACCAAAGAAAACACCCTCTGATTTAGTGGTGCCGGAATGAACAACCTTGGGCTCGACGGATGAGACGCATGGAAGAATTTTGAAATGCGATAAGTCTCCTTATCTTTACCCACAGCCAGAGTAAGATTTGAAAAGCTGCGGCAAGTAGGAACAATTTCATTTCCACCTTACGGAAAGTGTAAATTAGCGAGTCAGCCTTCTAGCAACAAAAGCTTTACAACAATGAGTCAGTAACACTGATGTTTTTGAAGATCAAATCTGACAAATCGGATTAAGCATAAATGAAATGGGACAAATGCTATATCCTTTTTTTGTTCCATTAATCTGTATTTGCCTTTCAGGTAGCAAGGAATGTAGCAACGCACCAACAAGGTCAGGAAAAACAGACGGGATGTAAAGAATAAACAATGAAAATATGATGAAATCAGCCTTGCATATGTTTTACGGCAAAGGAAATGCATTAAATACATTAACCAGACAAAAAAATTCCAGCAATGATCACATTAAACTGCAGGAATGATAATCAAAGAGTTCGATCTTCTGCTGAAACCTACCGTTGAGCTGGGTGTGTTGGTGCCATATCCTGAGGAAGGCAAAGAAGCCAAAGACCATCTGCGACCATCGGCCCTGAGAAAAGAAATGAAAAACAAAAGTGAAAAACAGGAAAGCATATGTTAGACACAAAGGGAACCAAAAACTGTTTTTCTCTACAACTTTTAACAGCCAAAATTCGAAATGTCAGTTTCTATTTTTGTTCCTCCAAACAGGACAATTGGCTGTTATACCGGAGCAATTCTGCCACCTTCACTGCCTTTCAATCTATCCAATTACACTTTCACTCCTTTCATCCCTCTCTTCCCTGAGGCCTCCTCCGGCTGTCCCGGAGTCTGACACTTCCCCTGAGTGAGTGATGAGGGGGGACTCGTTTGGGCAAAGTCCAGGCACTTCACCTGATTCATGTCGGCCTGTTGTCACGCCTCAGTCACACAGACCCAGGACAAAGCTGCAGCTCCATTTTACACGTGTGTGTGCGACTGAGTGGGTGTGTTCCCTGAAGGATTTCACTGTGTGTTTGTGTGCGTGTGTCTCAGAATAATCCTAACAGCAGTCAAGCTCCAATATTTTGCACAAAAGAACTGATGCCAACCTTCGAGAAGAGGCAAAGGAGAAGTGGGCAGGTCCGCTTGGTGAGAAGTTGCGCGGGCTGTCCAACGGACTGCTTCCTAATAAGATACATATGGAGAAAAAACAGTTTAAAAAAAAAAACAGACGCTCTGGGTTACCGGGCAGGGTAATAAACTAAAATACATTCTGTTTGTGGCTGTTTTACATTAAAAGTCAGTTGGTTTTGTTCACTTCCTAGAATATTCAGAATAACTGTGTCAAAAGCTTTAGGAAATGTGCATCTCATTTCTAATCCCTCTGCTTATAAACATATGGATCCATGTTTGCATGAGCGGGTTCTTGGATGTTTTTCTGCTCCTGCATGCAGATGCAATGAGACAGCCATGGGGATATTTTACAGCTTTCTACTGATCAACCTGACAGGATACACAGCCAATGCAAGCAAGCTGCAGACTGCAGACTGCATGCAAATGCAGAAAGAGTCAACAGAAAAAATATAATGACAATCCTTTGGCTGGTGTAAAAACAGTGAATGTAAATTTTGTTTTATTTTCAAACTTTGCACCTCATATAATTTTTCTTTTTTTCTTTTTATTTCAAATTTTCAACAATGCCCATTTTTGACAATTTATTTTGGCTTTCATAGCAGATAATTGAGATGCTAAGAAACAAGCGGTGGGACAGACTGATATGATGTTCAGGAAAGGCAGCTGGAATCAAACTGGGAATGTGGTAAAACATATACATCGGGCATACTGACCTATGTGTCCGGGCAGTGGTGAGTGCGGTCGTGGCAGGGTGGGGGAGGTACTGGTCAGGATGAGGCTTTTCCGGTTACTGGTTCTGCAACTACAAACGTAAACAAGAACAAAGAACACCTCAGTATTTGTCTTCATTAGATCAATTAACAGCTGACAGCCCAAACGACTCAGGGAGCCCCAGGTTAATGAATACACTCGCCGAGCTTGGCCGTGTGCTTACATGACAGCTCAAATAACTCTATAGCCTGCAGTTAAATATTTGTGTGCACAAGTGTGCATGCTGTTTATCTTGAGTACAGTATGTCATTCTGTGTGTGCATGTGCCAGAACATAATAGAGGATTTTATTGACATCTGCAGGTCCACAGGGGAGTGCGACAAAGCAAGACAGATTTTAATTTCCTCAAGGTCCAGCTGCATGATGGCTGCCGCTGTGAAATATAAAGGCTAGATTGATGGAGGGCAGGAACGAAGACAGGGAGGAAAAGAAGGAACAGGGAGGGCAGGTATAGACCATAATGAAGGAACGAAGTTATTGAACCATAAAGACTACACATGCTGCCGCCACTAGAGGTGCCGCTGTGCAGTTTGATGGAGAGTGCACAAGGGTCATTGTTTTATGTAACAGCTCATAAAGAGGGAAGAGGAATTTTCAGGTGCTCTTTTCCTGTAAGGATTGCTCGCAGGGCTTTAATGTCTCTGTGTGTGAGTCACATTAGTGCCCGTCAGAGCAGATTTTAGAAAGCAGCACCGAATCTGACAAACAACACAAGTTTGCTTCTTATTGCATCAGCTAGCATGCTGCTCTACATCTGTGCAGAAAGTAAAAAACAATCACAGCATTTACACCCAGGAGTAAAGAAAAAAAACCCAAACATGGTCACACAACACACAAACCCTGTATCTATAATCTACATCCCAGTCTTAGAGTTCCTCCCTACCTCCCTCATCTCTATCCTTTTTTTAAATGCAAATCTTCAGCGCTTGTTTCTAGCAGTCTGAGAAGTCTAACTGGCAGGATTTCATTGGTGGCAGTGCGCCTCTGTGGGTGCCAGCTGAGGGAGAGCTTGTACTCAGTGTTGCAGAACAGAAGACAAGCACATTGAAATATTTAAGGGGAATGCATTAGCTTTGGACAGAGGGCTAGAAGTGGCTTAACACCATACTTTGCTTCAACTCTCTTAAAACGAGAACAGAGGAAGGGGGAAGGGTAGCAGAGGAAGGAATAAAAAAAAAGGCACAGAAGACTCAAGTGCACATTTCCTTGAACCTGTTTGAAACTCACTTTCATTTCCCTTCCTCTTTTTTCCTAGAGGCATGAAAAATCCACATTCTCACTGCTGCTCTTTCTCAAAACGCTGAATCGCTGGAGCGTACACCACTCAAGCTTCACTTCAGAACACGTTCTCAGCTTTTGATTCATGATTCATCGTATCTACAGGAGAAACACTCTATCAGTGACTCGTTAAATGGGAGTGATTCACTTTCAGGTCTAGTACCTAATGTTGCAAACCACATAATACTGGGAAGGAGCATTAATTCTACCTGCCTCCTTTTTGCGACTTTCCTCCTATTCTCTATTATCCCCAGTCACAACAAATGGTGTCACCATATTCTGATATCTCCATTCATGCCCAGATCCATATTGCTTTCTCCTTCTCCCAAATTAACTCTCTAAATGATGAATAATTGAAATGTGTGACGTCAGGAAAAGTCATTCTCTCCCCTAACTCCCCTTTAAGGCAATACAAGGTTGACTAAACTATTAAAAGCAGAATGAAAACCCTACAAAGGCAAAGCCATCTAATCTTCCTGTGGAGTTGAGAGCCTCTTTGCATTACAACATTATCTTAAATGAAATGCTTCAAAAGGGTATCTTGCCCTAAGCATTTGTACTGTAGCAAAGGTTAAATAGGAGCTCTGCTCTTTATTCTATACTCCAACTGCCAGTCACACCAGTAAAGGTCACCGTAAGAGCCCTGCTACTTCAATTCTGTTAAAACTAAGTGGAGCACATATGACAGACACAGCGGGGGAAAGGGGGGGCGGGTCGTAAAACCATCCTACCGTGGTGGTTGTATATTCCACTGTTTTTTTTTTTTGAGATCTCTTTCAGTGTACCTTTCTAACATTTACCAAGAAGTCCTGTTTTTAACAAAACCAGCATGAACACACATTTACAAAAGCTTTTACCAAACTGAAACCATCGACCTAGCTCAGTGCCTTGCAACCTACTGCAACCTGGTTTGTTTGGGTTACTGTTGTTAGACAGACTTACATACAGAGGCCAAATCAGTCACACATCAAAAGAAAGCCTCATAAAGTGCTTTAGTGCTCCTCGGCATAAAGAACCGCTTTCTAGCATCAAACTTGATGCAGCATAATTAGGAATTTGAGTACATAACAGTAAAGACTATACAAAAAATGAAATAACACAAATTAAATAGCATTGCAATATTGTATATTACATTGCATTGTTCTAATATATATATAACATTGCATAATATATTTTCCTTTTTTGTTTACAGTTCATAAAAATATTGTTTGTTTTGTATAATTATGTGTGCGCACACGATTTCCAGCTTTCCTGTGCTTGTATTTTAAGTTTAAACAACATATGAATGAAAATACTGGCAGTCACCAGCGCTGCCGCACAGCCTCCTGCTAGATGAATCTATGGCATAAATGTGAAAATTGGAAAGGGGAAATCTTTGATTTATTTTGTTCACAAGATTTTCAGAAAACTTGACCTCTAACCTCGACCCTGAGGTCGAGGTCACAGAGGTCACCATATATTGATCATCGACAGCTGTATAGCAGCATTTGTAAATTTTTCCTCAGCTTACGTGTTTATGTTCTCTTAACAAAACGCCTGTTTCTGTTTGTTGGATGTCTTACTATATTGCCTCTCTGGCCACTTTATCAGTTTTAGCAGCGACTCTGATAATTAGGGGTGCGACGATACACAAAATTCACGGTTTGGTTCGGTTTGATACTTTGGTGTCACGGTTCGATATTTTTTCGATACAAAAAAATGTTCATGCTTTTTTAATTTGTTAAATTTGCCATGTTGCAACGAGCTTAGCTTCTGTCTTGCTAGCTTGCGCTGCGCTCAGTGGATCTGCGCTCGACAGTGCAGCCTAGGCGGAGTAGTCGAACGCAGATCCACTGAGCTCTCAACACAGACAGCATCGTCAGAAGAAAAGTTGATAAAATAAATAAACAATTTTGTATTGTTCGATACATATGCATACCGAACCGAAAGCACCGTATCGAACAGTTCAATATCGATACGAGTATCGTTGCACCCCTACTGATAATTTGTTGTGATCCAGACTCAAGAAAGTGCTGGAAACATTCCTCGGACATTTCGGGCCATAGTGACATGATACTACTCAGATGCTGCAGATGTGTTGGCCTTAAATTTTTGATGTATTGTTTAAACACTGTTCATTATACCACCAGAGCAACCTGAGCCGTTGATTCCAGCTAGGATGGTTTTACAGCAGATTCTGACAGTTTCATCATTTTTCTAATCTTCTATTGTCCAATTTTGTTGCGCATGTGTAATAGCGGTTTCAGATTCCCATTATTAGAGGTGGGTGTGGTCTTCTGCTGCTGCGGCCCACTTACTTTACTGCATGTTTTGTGTTCAGAGATGCACTTCTGCATGCCTTAGCTGTAACAACTGGTTATTTGAGTAAGAGCTGTCTTTTTATCAGCTCAAAGCATTTCGGCAATTCTCCTTTAACCTCTGGCATCAACAAAGCCATGTGATTGGCTGATTATTTATCTGCCCTAATGTGTGTTTGAACAGGTATATCTGTGGTTCCTTTTTTACTAAAACTACAATTTTAAGAGGAAATGGGAATGTGATGAGGTAAGACATGAAACAGTATTAAAACTGAAACAATCAAAACACAGAAAAAAAAATCAGTCCTCGTGGATAATTAGCCGATGAACCAAAAACATTACAGTTTGCTCATTGCTGTATCTGGCGCACATTTCTGTCTCTTATTGTCTATATGTGTTAGAATGAATATGTTTGTATCTTGGACTGTTACTTTGATAAAACTTCATGTGGTTCACTTGATATTTTAAAGTCAAATTATAAATTCACCAATCAATTCCTATTAGCTGCAGCCCCAGTTATTATGTGTGACATCGTGGGGAGTGAATCGGTACAAAAAGGCTCACTAATGTAGCTATAGTTGCTCTGTTTTATGGGTATGCACACTCTATACAAACTGTGTATTTACACCATTGTCCCTTCTCTAAGTGAGTACCAATAAGATCATTTAAGAAAGCTCATTAACTGTAAAATCCAATCATGTTCACCCTATATCCCTTCCTGATAATTAGTAGCAGTCAGTGAGGAATATAGGCGCCATAGGTGGCTGTTGGGGCTTCTGACTAACACGTCGTGGATACACTTCACTGGGAAAGCAAAGGAGATAAGAGAACTGGGAAAGCTGGTGTGTGTGGTAATGTGACTTTAAATCACTCCGTCACGGTTATAGCCGTGCAGCCTGAGCTCATCTTCTTTCAGTCTGGTTAAGAAGATGTTAGTATGTGTGTGTGTTTGTGTGTCTCTGTGTGTATGTGTGGGAGAAACGTAGACACAGTTAATACGCTGTACACTGCCATCTTTGGATCATAAATCTGCCTCTAGTTTAGTAGTCAAATACAAACAGTTTACAGTTTGTCAGTTTACAGCCAAACAGTCCTGCAATACATCATCTGCCAGCTTCTCTGTTTTCAGGCTGACGGTGATATTTGGGCTCATTCAGTCATCCGTCTCATGCATGCATGAATTTTAAACATAAGAGGCTGAAGCGTCACTAAAAACAAGACTCTTTCCTTTTAAAATATTCAAACCGCTTCAGATCAGATTAGGCCAATCAAGAGAAAATTCTCTCGATCCATACAGAAGAAAGACGAAGAGAAACTGGGGGGGGGGGATGTACAATGTTACCATAGCAACAGATTTAGAGTCACACTCATGAGAAGCAAACGGCGTCATCTACAACTGTTTGGTTTTAACCAGAGCGCGCAGCAAGAAAAGAGACAGCTTGTATTAAATTAAATAATTAGGGTGAGTACGAGACTGAATCAGCTCTAACCTACAAAAAAATGTGGAAAAAGATTTCACCCGGCAGTGAACCTCAGTACTGAGAACCAGAGTCTGCTCACACAACAGAGCAAATGAGCGTTTGTGTGTTTTTCTCGTGAATGCCAGTTTTTTAATCCATCATAATCCATTGTGTAATCCATCATGCAGACTCAATCTGTGTGTGACAGAGGGCTAGTGGCGAGGCGGGAGGTTAGTGTCAATCAGGCGGCGTGTAATTCACTGGGGTCAGCGGTGCATGCTGCCATTGTGTGGGCCTCTGTGGACGGCGACCAGAGCTGACGAGAAAGCTGCGAGTGTGACGCTACTTTTAATATGGGAGGTAGAAGTAAAGTGTGTCTGCGTGACATTGTCATCTCTGTCAAAGCATAGCACATACATGTTTTTGTTGTTTTTTTGCTTCTAGGTATAGTCTAAAGAAACATCTCGAGCATGAAGAAGAGGTGGACATACTTGTTAAATGTTAAGGCTTTTCTTAACTGCTCAACAAATTAAGGCTGGGGAGCTGGCATGTATCCCAGCTATCATATGGGTATCATAGGAAGGGTACACCATCTCAGAGCATTCACTTTCTAAATAAGAGATGTTCTTGATTCCACTGGCCAGCAGGGGGCGACTCCTCTGCTTGCAAAAATAAGTTTGACTATGTAGAAGAAACGATCGAAGTGATCGCAATTCTTACTTCGTTTATAACATCGGTGCCAACTTTTACTACTGACTTTATGGTCTTGATCACAAGTGTGAAGTCTTTGTTAATACAAAGTTCCATTGGTTTTGTAAATGATGGTTTCCTTTAGAGTAAAACAGAAGTTAAAAAGAGTAAGAAATAGGGTGTGGTTCCCTCTGGAGTGAGAAGTTGCTACAATGTGAGCGTGCTGTACTCTTTGATTACAGTCAGAGCCACTGCTAGCTAGCCACATCATCAAAACATGGGAAGCAAGCCAAGCACAAGAATTCATAACGTGTAGTGTCACTGTGCTACTTCCATCTTTTATATACAGGCAATCATCTTGTAATATTAGCTGATTTTCCTACAAAATCTGCTGTTAATATTAATCAGTGACAAAGAGCAATTTTAACATGAGATTAATGCTGAGTGCAGATTAAACAGTCAACAAACGGAGCCCTGAGGTGCAATTTATATGCAATACGCTGGAGACATAGCACACGGCATCCAGGTTTGTTGCAGAAACTATCAAACATCCTCAGCAATGACAAGCTTCTGCTTCATTCACGTCCCCGTCAAGTACTTCTAACTAACAAGAACATGGTAATAAGCCACTTAAGGGAAACTTAACTCAACAATGTGATTATACAGAAGTTAAATACCACATACCACAAATATACATGTAGACAGCCAACAACCCCTGCCTGTGTCCCAATCTCCCAGTGATGAAACCCAGTGCTGTAAGTGGTTATGATGCTCTGGTCAGCTCACTGCGAGGGGGTCAAAGGTTAAATCTGTGGTAATGACTCGTGCAGAAGCTTTGACGAGCAATTATCCCCCTACAGGCCTCTGGCTGGCATAGGGCCATTAGTCTCTTACACACAAACACACCATGGAGAAAAACACAGGGTCAGTCCCCATAACACCGACCAAAAATTCAATAAACTGAAAATAAAAATGATGCAAACAATAACACATGGATGTGGGGGATTAAATCTGGGATATTTAACGCAATGCTGGGGCTGATATAGTCTCTCTCTGGAAGGATAAACAACCTGTTTTTAAATCAGCACAGATGTGACGTATATTGTAAGAGTCTCCCCGAAGGCAAATTTGGGTTAATTAAAATCCAGATCTTCATATGTGATAATGTAGTATGCCTTAAAGTAAGAACTGGGAGCTGAGAACATAACGGTATTGGAACAACCGTGAAAACCACGAAACCTCAGGAAACACAGGAAGTGATGCAAATGTGGCTGTGAAGAAGCGATTCTTAAGAAAGGGAAATGAGGAGAAAAGCCTCAGGTATCCCAAATTAAACACAACAGTGACTGTCTATAGCACACTGGAGCCTCTGTCATGGTTTAGGGATGTGATGTTGGGGATCTTGTCAGAATTGATGGGATTCAAAAAGAGCTTTGAATGTATTTCGAAAATCTAGAAGAATTATTCCTGAAAACTAAAGAAATTACAAGAAAGTTTGCCTAAGAGGTTCAGCCTCTGAGGTTATCAAACACTGACTTTCAAGCTCATTAAAATGGTACAAACTCTGTTTTGGGGTTAATTTGTACATTTCAATAAAACGCTCCAACTTTGTCCCATTTTGCTAGCAACACATAAACAACTGAAGGGTGACTCATGACTTTTCGACAGCATTGTACTAGTTTGAGATATGAAACACTTGGGTTTCTTTTCTCATTGATATCATAAAAGATTTCAGCTGTCTGACCACATTATAGTCAGACAGCTGAGCACACTAATTACAACAAATGGTCACTGATACAAACCCAGCAGCTCCGTATTAAATACAATCAATTAAAGGACAGCAGATTCTGAATGAACAGCCTAACAGTGCATGATGAGGGGTTTACCTGTCATAGGCTAACATGTGCATGCAAATAGAAAATCAGTCATGGTCCACCGGCGTACACACAACACCCACACGCACACACACACATGGAATGGAAACACACAAGTTTTTACCTACGTCCATTTCACCATCCATCAGATGGGTGTGAGCGAGCGCCTGTGCATGCTTAATGTGCTTTACCTTGCTGATTATTAACTCTCTCTCTCTCTGTGTGTGTGTGTGCGTGTGTGTGTGTGTTGTCTATCAGTCAGTGGTGTCATCTTCTGCTCTAAGTGCTGACTCACAGGGCACACAGGACACAAGACCTTTTCGATGGGTACACCATCGATCCATCCAGTCTCACTTCCTGTCAGGTGACATTCTCTGTCTCTCTGTCTCTTGCCAGGACCTCTTAAAATAGAGTGCATATTTACAACTGTGGGAAAAGGGCTGTACCTTATAAAAAGCTGCCCCTTTAAATGTTGCCCCTTTAAGAGGCTGGTCCTTGTTAGTGCATCCTCTGTTCTTACAGGCACATTGTGAAACGGTCACTGAGACCTGGATTGATCCCAAACTTGGGAAAGTGTCCAAATCAAGCCATGTGGGCAGATTTTTTGAGCATTGGACATCTAGATGGAGACTGAGAGAATGAATGAGTGATTCTGACAGGCAGCAGATGAAATAAAACAGGTGATGCAAAAAAAAAAAAGACAAAAGCAGAAAAGATAAATGATGATGAAGAAAACAGGAGAGCAACAACAGGACTGTCTGGATGTCAGGAGTTGCTGCAGGGGTTAGTCACATGGCCTTCTTGTTGCTATGCCATGTAGCACAGAGAGACATAAATAGAGGCTTTTGGTGTTATTCCTCATGAGAGACTAACCGAGGGGAAAGCGTGACAAAGCCGTACAAAAAAGTAACACCCATAGCTTCACCATTGTACAAGGCAGAAAACTAAAGGCTATTTAAAAAAATGACAAATAGAAGAAGAGGATTGAATAAAAGAGGTCACAGGAAAAATTTCAGCATGTCAAAAAACTATTTTGGAAATTTATGAAAAAGGGACAATGCTCACTTGTTACTAGGAGTTGCTGCCAATTCATTACTTAATACATTGCTGTGTTTTTTTAAACCTAGCTGTTTATGCAGCTGTTGATTGTATAAGAAAGTTGGCTAACAGACAGTGAGGCTGACTGTTTAATTTGGTGACCGGTCTGCTGAAAACTTGTCATTCAGACTGACTTACTGGTTGAACTTGTGACTGACCATGTGGGTAGCCGATAGAGGAGACTGACAGAGTGCATTAACAATGAATAACGAAGGGATCGTGAACTCTACAAAAGCCTATGACTCAATTTTTAGCATTTTGTAAATGATTGCAAGTAGTTCCCATGAATGTCTGGCCACAGATTGAGCGTACAGCACCTTTAACATTTGCATGACCACTTTCAATTGGAAGGCGATTGCACAGACTGACTGCAATTACTCTGAGATCAGTTGGTGAAGGTTTGAAAATAACTGAAGTCTAATTGATAAATGCAGGCAGATTGTAAACATGCTGCAATCAATCTGAGTGAGTCTGTGCTGACAAGTGCAACTTCCCTGCGACATGTCTCTTTGCAAAAAGAGACTTAACTCTGGTGTATGGTCGTATACTATATAAAACCATGCCTTTCACCTGTGCTTTTTTTTGTTAGATCACTGTCCTGCAGCAACTATGTCACTATTTTGGTTTGAAATGTAAAAGGATCTTGTTGGACTTGTTGGATGTGAAATTCTGTTTAATGTTTCTATGTACGGTATGTAGACAGCAGAGGTCTTTTGATTTTTACCAATTTTTCACTGTTATACATTGTATTATTACAAACAGATTTGACCCTGATCCCACTGATTTCCCTACTGTTTGCAGCAATAAAGGTGATACAAAAAAGGTCACAGAGGAGATCGTATCACAACAGGGTTAGAATCACATCTAAGCAGCCAAGTACTCTACAGATGGGTTATTCAACCTGGTATGCATGTAAACCTGGTATCTAGGTTGCATTTTTTTTTAAAGTTAAACATCTTTTGGGAAATCTGTTCAGATTTCAGATTAATAGCTCAGCTGCAATATCTACAGATCCCCTGATCTCAATCCCAACCCAAATCAGATCTGATCTGATCTCCACCCCACCTCTTCATCTTTATGTGTCTGACTTAATCAGTGTCATTTCTGTTAACATGGATGCCCTCTCTGCGCTGGGGTCTTGCTGCTGCTCTGCCTTTGGCTTTCCATGGAACGATGGAGAGTTGCCAGCAGAGAGCTACACGCCAAAAATAAGTTACTGTGGATGGAACTAATTTCCTTTTAGCTGTAGTTGTTCTGGACTGCTTTAATTCATTGTTAGGTGTTAATTGAAAGATGCCTATAAGTCTTGTTTTGTTGTGTACTGAGTATACACAAAGATCAGTAATTAGCTTAGCTTAGCATAAAGAACATAAATTAAGGTTGGTTGAGGAATGACGGTATATTAAGCTGTACCGAAATCTTCACCGGTTCTTGGAACAAAACCTGGACGCCTCACCAAGTTCACACGTGTTTGTTTGCTAAAAAGTATCAAAGTGTCTGTTTAAGCAAATCAACATGGACATGTCACACCAATCACAGCTAATAAAAGACTAATTTAGAGGCTGCAGCGCACACTGCTAATTGATTGTGGTTACAACCTTGTGAACCTTCGTGAAAGGTTCTTTCCTATCAAGAGAAAACTCAAGTTTGATTAGATTTTTTAACTTAATTTTTATAACTACTTAAAAAAGACAGCTCACATTATCACAGAAGCAGCAGCACAGCACAGCTTTCTGTGTATTATGAAAAAAGTATGATGACACAACATGGCATTCAAAGATTCACTGGTCTCAAAGCAGTGCCTCAGTCAGGGCCGAGCTCATAAATATGACAAATAAATAAATAAAGTACTGGGTACAATAAAAATCCAGACATCTATTTCAGTCACATCATTCCCTCTATAGATGAAGGTGTTGTCAGATGTCCTGTTAAGGTGTGAAAGTGTATCCTCAGGCAGAGTGATGCAGCAGGAAGTTGCGGTAGTGCGAAGAGCTATCTGGCTCTTTCTGCATGTGTCTATCAGGCCTTTCATTTGCTGGTTTCCTGTTTGTCTGCATTACTCCTCCACATTGCGTTGATAGCTGTGTCAGCTGTCTGCAGAGACTGCATGTGGAGACCCGAGAAGTGCTCTGAATCACTGCAACAACGGCATTTCACTTTGTTCCCTTCGTGACCTCATTCACAGCAAATGATCCGTAGCCACCACCTCATAAAGAATAAAACCCTTCCATGAGTGAGCAGCACTCGTTTGCGTTAGTAGGGAGTCTCATGTCTAGCACACATTAGAAATCACGTGATTATGCATGTGAGTTCACAAGAAAGCAAAGGCACAACATCTCTTGGAGATAGCAGTGGGGAGATTATCTCAGTGTTCCAAGACAGAAAAACGACTCAACTATAAATGAAACCATTTTGACATTTTCTTATCAGATATGTGACAACGCTGTTACCACAAGATGATTTAGTGCTAGGAAGTATAGATGTGCCTTTACAAAAACAAAGCTGTTCTCAGTTTGCATTTCTTTCTACAGTCGCGAAGTTTGAACCACTGTCAAAATTACTGTGCATATAGAGATCATCAAGTGCTCTGTTCTCTGTCTGTAGTTAAGTGTGCATCACAGTGTACCAAGAAATACTGTGGCCATCAGCATGAATACAAGGCAGAATGGACCTCTGGCCTCAAAAAGGCATTTTCACCCCGAGAACTGCAGGTCACTGGATATTATCTCCTTTTTTGGACCCTTTCTGCAAACTCTAGAGATGCTTCTGTGGGAAAGTCCCAGTAGATCAGCAGTTTCTGAAATACTCAGACCAGATCATCTGACAACAACAATCATACAATGTTGAAAGTCACTTAAACTACCTTTCACCCCGATTCTGAAGCTCAGTTTAAACTTCAACAGGTCGTCTCAACCATGTTGTATTGAATGTCTGCCATGTGACAAGCTGATTGTCAAAATCTATTAATTCACATTTTTATTACTTTTAAGTTGTTGTTTGTTTTTTTATAAATACACCAAATCATGCATACTGCAATCACATCTTTCCAAACATATTTAGTTTTTGTAATCACAAGCGAGTCAAGAGCAGAGACAACTTCTCTTTCTCACATTCATAAAACCCACCCACAATCTTATGATTATTAAGACAAAATTTGAATAATCAAGCAATCGCCTTAGTCCTACTGTTCGGTACAATATGAGGGCGTTATATTAAGTTCGTAAGTGAAGTACTGCTGCAGTCATCAAAAGATGCTTAAAATGTTACAGAAGTAACATTTTATATGAAAATCCAAGCTGATCATGTTACCTTTAACCAGAGATGGGCAGTAACGCGTTACTTGTAACACGTTACTGTAATCTGATTACTTTTTCAAGTAACGAGTAAAGTAAGGGATTACTATTGGAAAAACGGTAATTAGATTACCGCTACTTTCCCGTAGTAACGCTGCGTTACTGCGTTACTAAAACCGTGATTTTTTGCGAGAATGTGTCATGACAGTGACGTTAGCAACATCTGTGTGCAGCTCAACAATGGATCACATATCGATTGTGGGAGAGAGTATGAGCGTGCAGCGTTTAAAGCATGGAAGTACTGACCTTACTTTGAGTTTGATTCCATAAAAAGTGACAAAAATATTAGCGTCCACCGTGCGTGGGAAGAAAACTTCTTTTTACAGCGAAAAAACCCCCTAAACTTCTAAGCAAGCACCGAGTAGCTACGACATAATGGGAAACTCACAGAGACACTCGCGGATTCTTCAACTGACCGCGGCACACCTGCACCAGGGTAAACCTCCGCCTACCGCAGTCCTGCTTTACAGGTGAAAATAGAGCAACAGGACCGCTGAGTCTTTGACTTTATTTATTTTCTGCTGTGTTTTGCTTGCATCTATTTGAAAGAGTGAGTGTAAACACAAAAATATTTTATTTTATGTGCTGAATGTGTAGAAAATAGGTTTAAATGTTAAACTAAATTATTCAAGTCAGAGAATGTTGCATAAAGTTAAAAGATTAAAACTAATAAAACAAGTTAAAAAAAGAGACTTTTCCATTTGATTACATTTTGTATGATGGATTATGTAGAAAAAGTAGAATTGGGCTGAAAGATCTATCGCTTTATCACCTCTTCAGGTTGTAAATCGTGTTTTTAAAAAGTAACTAAGTAACTAAGTAATTAATTACTTTTGAAAATAAGTAGTCAGTAAAGTAACGGGATTACTTTTTTGGGGAAGTAATCAGTAATTAGTTACTGATTACTTTTTTCAAGTAACTTGACCAACACTGCCTTTAACACATTTAACTAATTATTTAACTAAGGTTACGATACATGACTGTGGTAACAAGCATTGCAACATATGTTTTATGGATGTAAATGATAAACAAACACAAAAACAATATCACTCTGACAAAATAAGACAGACTTTTGCACTAGTGCGCCATATCTATTCATATTTACTGAAAACATCATCCACTTTAAACCTTATTTCACATACCTCATGGAGAAAGCGACTCTAATATGTATCTGAAATCTCAGTAAATTGCTGATAAATAGACATCAACTTGTTTTGTGTTAAACTAATTTGACACAAATATTTTCTGTTTGCAAGATCAAAATGAGCTCAGTGTTCTTGGTCAACTCTAATAAGAGTTTTCAATAACTCTGCATGTAAGAAATTTATACTGAATAAAATAACGGACACTAGCTGCTCAGTTAATTTCAAAGCTTTCCTTGTGCTGAATAATAAAGATGAACTTAAGAAAATGTATCTTTATCTAAAAATGTCTTATCAGAAGATTCAGGTTTGATATCATGCAGTTCAGGTTTGCCAGGCTGTCATCCAGCTCAGGGGTCTATATGATAAGTTGTGTTATAATGTCATCACAATATCAGAGATGAACCAAAAACAGTCTGTGTGTTTTGGTCCAGGCTAGCCTGAACACCAGCCAGTAACAGATGGTGCTGTCACGGTACAAACAACAGGCATACAGCACGGAGAAGAGAATCCATGTTCGATGCTGAACATTTTCTTTACTACCTTTCTCTGCACAGCTATTTCAATAAAAAACAGCAGAGCAATAAAGCTGCTCAAACACCAAATGACAGACCCAGGTTTTATGCATCTGCTGCTGCAAAGTGCAGATAAGCAGGTTCCTGTTTTTAACCTCATACATGAACATTGTGCTGACAAAAATATCTGAAAAAGGACCATTATTTTGTAGCATCTAAAAGCCATAACACCACTGAGTATGTGCTCAAGCAGATAATTGTGGAACCTACTTATGTCTGGGTATCAGGTCCATCAACATAATGTATGCTCTATTGAAGCTGAGAGTTTCTTGTTGCAGAGACCACAACAACATCTGCACATATCAGATTGGTACAATGGAACTAGTATTTACAATATTTAATGAAGTTAGATTAGAGTAGCAACATGTAATAAAGCCTGCAGTTTGGTGCCCAGTTAGTAAAGAGGAAGATTCAGCTAACAGGAAACCTAAATACTAATGATCGCTCCTTCTGAGTCACAGTCTTTCCTTTGCGTTGCAAATGAAAAATAAACATTAACACCTGCATGTGAGTGGGATGAAACGTCATGAGTTGACCTGATCATGAGTGGGTTCATTGGTACACTGCATGATGTCCAAAATGAATATCTATATATATATATATATATATATATATATATATACAGTATGTGAGAGAGAGGTAAGGTCTCTGGCAAGAAAGCCATTAAGACTTCCTTCACTTGTTTGTCATCCAGTTTGAATCTTTTAATTCTCCTTTCGTTTCCCTGCTTTTCTTTCAGGATCTCAAAATCCAGATCAACAAACCTCCAGAGTTTACCTTTAGATGGTGAAATCAAGTAAGACAGAATGAAGCAGACAAGGACTCAGACTCTATTGTCAGGGGCTGCACTTAAACGTACACTGAGACTCTGCTTCAGGCTCTGCCTTTCCTCCCACCCCACTCTCCTTCTTCCTGCTGCTGTCTCGTGCCTCCTGTTCTCTTTCTTACTCACACACTTTTACTGTCTTCCTCTAGCTCAATCTGTTTGGAGTGGACACAAAGCATTATCTCTCTTAATTGCCACAGTCGGCCAAGAAACCCCACACACAAACACACACACAAAAGAAAGAGAAAGGAAGATAATTAAAAAACGCAGATTAAGAGAGGAAGCAGGGATGATATTTATAACACAGAACCTGGGACGGGTGAACGTTTTTCAGTGCTGATACAATAATTGAGTCTCAACACTTTTACAAAATCAGTATGCATAACAGGGATGTCACCAGAACTTATGATACCTTTGTTATTAAAATTATGAGAATGTGATAAAGCTTTATTTTTTTAAGATGTAAATATCACAGGCAGCACATACATATATTCCTTTTTGTAACAGGATTGATACCAACAGTGCAATCACACAACAGCAGCACTGTAGACAGGCAGACACACAGCCCCTCCCATCACTAGCAGCTGAACACCAGAACAGCAGCACAACAAACGTTTTAAAGAACAACACTGTGGCGAGAGGTCAGTAAAGCTCCCATTTAAACAGTTATCATAAATATTAACCTGGCTGTTGCACACACTAACGTTATGTGTTTAACTAGTAGCAATGACCCACATTAGCAGTCTGCTAAGTTATGGTTTATGGTAGCGGCTAACGGCTAGCGGCTATAGCTAATAATAAAATAATGTCACTGTTGGGGCTGGGCAGCAAATATTATCAGTCCTGACCATCTGTAAAGTTAATAGACAGTCTGTTCACCAGGTTTCAGCCAGCAAACATCACTGAAACCTAGACATCCTGTCTCTGGTCAAAAGTGGCAAAAGCTGAACTGTAAATGGACAGATGTTGATGTTGTTTCGATCTAGAATAGAGGGTAAGTCATACGTGTCTTACAAAGTGAAAAATATAGATCAGGTCATTACAAAGAAGGAATGAAATACATTTTTTAAAAACAAATGTGGCTAGCACACTATTCTGGACAATGTCATATTCACGTACACTGATTAGCATAACCAAAACCTTCTTTTACAAAACACAGCATTTTATATTTTAGTCTAAAATATTATTTTATTCTAATCAATAACGCGATTGTCCCAGACTGAAGCAGGTAAAAGTTCACCAACAAGTACACAGAAAAAGTGGCAGTCTGCCTTAACTCTTTGTGATCACTAATGAAAATGTGGTGCCAACTCACCAGAAGCACAGGAGACAAACAGGGCTGGAGCTGAATACATTTGCACGGAACATCATTGTTCTAACTCTTATTTTTAAAAATGCCTTTTGTTTTTTTCTTCCCCTTTTCAGTATTTTCCTGGATATTGGCATCGGATTTGAAAATACAGTACTGTAAAAACCCTAAAGCAAAATTATGTTTAATAAACATGTTTTCTGCAAGATCTCTGTCGAAATTAAACTTAAGAACTGGCAAATTATTTGTTTGCATCTTAGCAAAGAATAAGAAAACACGATTATGAATCTAACCAGGCATCTGATGCCAACAGTACTTGACAGCTTTCCATATTTAGTGCTGCAGACAGTGCCAGGTCAGTGCCAGCAAACATAAAAACTCGAACGGTCAGAAAATTAATCAATAACAACTTTCATGAATGACTAATTGCCAAGACAAAAACAAGACAAAAACGAGCACAGGATCACTGGATTCATATTGATGTAAATTCATACTGCGGTGGATCTGTATTGCTATTTTACAGTCATCTGTGTAAATATAGACACGAGTTCAGATCATACAGGGAATTCAAACAGACATATACAGTCTCCCAAATAAACACATTTTCTCTAAGCCACATACAGTAAGTGGGGTGGCTTTACTCCTGTTCACATACAGCACATGGAGAGGGACAGTGAAGAGTCCGACTAATGCCCCTGAGATGACATGAGATGAGAACAATTAATCACAGTGGAGACCGGCGAGGAGGGGATAATGGGGGAGGAAAAAAGACACAATGAAAAAAGATAGATGGAGGATGCTGGGGACAGAGAATAAAGGAAAGAGAGAAGGTGGAGGAGAGGGAGAGAAGTGAAGAGGAAGGCAGGAGCTTTGCCAGGCAGCCAGCACTCTAGTACTGCCCACTGCTGGCTCTCTGCTACACAAGCACTCCCTGGACACTGGAAATGCTTTCACTTCATAAAGCTATCTCTGACACGCAGGCTACTAAACAAGCACACACATACCTTCCAGAGTGAGTGTGCCAGACAGAGCCCACCTCACAACCCATAATCTAAAGCATGTGCAACTCTAAAATACAAATAACAAGTCTTATGCTGGACTGTATTGTAAAATAGAGATGAGCACACATAAGGAGTGTATAAGCAAACAAATGATGCATTTATAAAAACCCTCCTGCCATATACCTGTCACATATAAAAACATGCTGTGTGCACAGAAGCACATTATACGCACACATATGTATGCCAAAAAACAAACACACAAGTACACACACCATATTGCTGAAGCTAAATGGAGACAGGGAGACAACTGTGAGACAGCATGACAGTTGGCAGGGACAACGGACACATCATGGAAAAACACAACAACCTCCTCCGATGAATCAACACATACTAACAACAGCAGGGCACCACACCGGTCACAAAGACTGCACGTTGACATATTGCTGGCGTTTACCTTTTTGTGCGTCGAAACATGTTGGTAGCGGCAGAGGCTGTGTTGGCAGATGAACATGAGAGCAGCTGAGCCTCCACACGTACACACACCGAAATAAACTCTCTCACACACACACACAGGCTCGCGCTCAGTCAAGAAGCAGCGATTACGCTCCACGCTGGCATGTCAGCTTCCTCTGGCCAGTTAAAAACACACACACATTCTCTCTTTGATGTCTGTACACGTGAGCATGCCTACAGGAGTGTGTGCAAGGGAGAGAAGAGGGATTTGGAAATGTCATCTGTGTTACAGATGAAGAAAATGAGAATTTAAGTTGGAAAAAAAGGAGAGACGGGGAGAGAGAGGAGACAGGGGGAACAGGCTGCCGAGCATCCCTCTCGGAAGGAGAGAGGATTGTGGAGCTGTTTTCAAGGGTATTGTGCCAAGCCAGGAAGTGTACAGCGACAGAGCAAAAGGGGGAGGGGGGGGGCACCAAAGAGAGTGAGAGAGAGAGAGAAAAGGGAGGAGGAGAACGAGATAAAGGGAAGGGGTATATGCTGTATGAATGAGAGAAAGAAAGAAACAGCATGTGGGGGGAACGCAAGTGAGAGTGCAAGAATAACAGAGTGAAAGCCAATCAGAGGTGGAGAGATGAGGGGGGCAGTGAACTGGAGACTAATGTGAATGACAAGAGAGACACAGAGAGAGGCAGAGAAAGAAAGAGAGGAGGGACACTGCAATGTGATTTTCATGTGTTATTTTGTGTGTTTTTGTGTATGCTACAGCTTACACATGAGCACCACCAGACAGGGAATGACATCATTTAAAAAACAGACCATTCAAGGACGATGATGTTATATTTTTCTTTCTCTCTTTTCTGCCCCATGTACTGATGCCAACATTAACTGCCCTCTGTGTTTGTATAGTTTGCTTTAAATTTTATATTATCATTATATTGTATTATCGTCAAGGGCAGCAGAGTGACGCAGTGGTTAGATTTGTTGCCTCACAGCAAGAAGGTCCTGGGTTTGAATCCACTGGCTGACTGTGTGGAGTTTTTACAGTCCAAAGACATTCATGTTAGGTTAGTTGGCCATAGTGAATGACTGTCTGTTTTCTATGTGTTAACCCTGTGATAGACTGCCAACCTGTGCCATGTGTACAATTATGATAGCTGGGATAGGATCCAAATGGATGGATGGTATTAATGTATGTAGGTTTCATGATAAACAACAACTACTAACATGTTTATTTTTTGATAATATTATCAAGCCTTGTAGTGCAAAATCTACTTGCATTAACACAAGAATTAGAAGAAAGCTTTTTATAGTAACATTCAGGCTGGTTAGATAGCTGACAGTAAATTATGAAGCAATTTGTTTTTTAATCTTAAAATCACAATATTTTCCTAATTGTTATTACTTGCTTTCATTGCCTGACCCTAACCACAAATGTGTTGTCTCCCAGTCTGCTCATAGATCATCAAAAGGTGATGCTTCATTAATTCAGTCAATCAAAAATGGCCTCTGAAGCTCTGTTACTACAACTAAACTAGGTCAGGTTTGCAGTAATGTAATATTAGATATTCTAGGAGCCATCATTGCTTACTGCCTACGATACACACGTGCATTTAGTCAGAAAATTTTGACACCAATACTCTGGGTTTTTAATAAAACACTAAGTACTTTCTTGCTTTGCAGAGGCAGGTGATAAAAAGTCAAAATAATTACTGGTGTTCATGTGCAATGCAATGGTATGGGGAGCTCTATAACACAGAGGACCTACCAGGCGTTTTGCTACACTACAATACTTATTTAACAGTAGGATAAATTTATCCTTAGATCTTCTGTTAGATTTATTGGGATAATCAGAAAATATATGCAAACTCATCCCTTAAAAATATTTCTTTAAGCCAGTTATTGGTTGGTATGTTGCCTTTTTTCTATTTTTAGTTACTCCCACATGCATTGTTCTACTGCTGGAAATTAGTACTTATCTGCAGATGCAGATGGGGAAGTGAGAAATTACTGAAAAACAACAGTTGTGATCATAAGTTTAAATACACTCATTGTGGGCAGAATTTTCTGTAATCCACATGGGTTCAAAAGTAAACATACAGGCTCAAATATATCCATACACTCACTTAAATCCTTTAGTAATTTGTGCTAAATGTTTTACAGGGTCTTTTAACTTATCAAGGTCAAGGTCTATTAATGTATAGTTATTGATCATGATTGAGTAGAGTTGGTTTTTTTCGAGGTCTGAAAGAGGACCTTAACTGTAAACGTCAGTTGGGAGGAGATTGGTTAGGATGTTCAGGGACCGGCAAGGCTCAAGCCTGCCATGAACTGAAAACTGCAGGAATACCAGTATCACAGTGACACAGTGAGTTTTACATCACCATGTACTGGGAGGTTGGCACTTAAAAAATAAGCCTCTGCTCCAAAATCAAGACCTTCAAGCTTGACTGAAATTTGCGGCAGCCCACATGCACAAGCCAAATGCCTTCTGGAGAAAACTTTTATGGTCAGATGATACAAAGACTGAGCTGTTTGGCCACAATAACAAGACGTATGTTTGAAGGAGTAAATGTGAGGCTTTAAAACCTGAGAACATTGTACCAACTGTCAAGGATAGTGGTGCTAGCAAAATGCTCTGGAGCGTTGCTGCCAGTGGTAGTGATACATTGTACAAAGTGGATGGAATAATGAAGAATTGGAAGAAGGGCTACCTCCAAATTCAACATCCAAAAGGCTGAAACTTGGACATATTCGGGGGTTCCAGCAGGACAATGATCAAAAGAACTTTTGGAATGGCCTTTCCACAGCGCTGACCTCCTCTAACCCTGTTAAAATTTTGTGGACTATGGTTAAAATTTGAGTCTTTCCTAGCAAACCAAACAAATTTAAATTAATTCTACCAATTCTGATAAGAAAAGCAGTCAAATGTCCAGCCATAGAACGGTAGAAGTTTTTGATGGTTACCAAAAGCAATCAAAATGACCAAGATGTAATTTGCTAAGGGAAATTTAACCAAATATAAGAAAATCAAAAATAAGCTTGTTCACCCAGTTCTTACTTTTTAAGTCATTAAAGATGTATGCGGCTCAGTCATTCCACCCTGTAAAAAGAACAGCTCAAAGAAATCATTAAAAGCCCTAAATCCCCATGATATTCATGCCCGTGAAGACAGCGTGTAAACTTCTGACCACAGCTATATGCCAGCCTTTTACTTTAATGCATGCATATAGAAACACACTGACACAGTTATGTTTTTTTTCTAAAATATGAAATGCCAGATTGGATGAGCTCTGGCACTTGTCTCTTTGTCCTAGATATCACAGGAGCTGCTCTGCAATGCCCAACCACGAGAGATGTCATTTCTGTGTGTGTGTGCATATATGTACGCCCTCCCTCCCTCCCTTTGAAACAAATCCACCAAATGTTAAAGCTGACGTGGGGTGACAGTTGCACAGTAGTGCTGAGGGGAGTAATTCAATAATGGATGCCGTCTCTAATGTGGGAGTCTGGGTGGATAAAATATACATGGGAGAGAAGAGAAGGAGAGAAGGGGAGGAAGTGGGAGGAGGGCGGTGATATCATTGAAACACAGCGGGGGTCACAGAGAGAGGGATGGGTGGCATGATATCATATAGAAGACAAGGTGGGTGTTTCCGTGTTTCCGTGTTTTCTTGTTGGTGACCCGCCTGTCCTTCAATTTATTTTCTGCATAAACTGTCAGTCATTACACCCACTGCCCAACACGACACGCATGTAAAGAAAACCCAAAAGCAGCACCAGCTGTGAGCCTCCAGCTCTCCAGCATCATCTTCATGTCATGCTGTGACATCTGCCACCCTTCCACACAGGTCAAAGGTCACGGACAAAATACATCCAATGACAGCCGCTGGAGACACACATACATGATTCACATAAGAGCGCACACACAAACACGCATGGCCAAACCGAGTCTAACAGTAAACTGCAATAAATGTGGATACAGACGCACATTAAGTACCCCTGGCATGTATAAGCTAACAGTGTCAGACTACTGCTAGCAGACATTACCTCTGCTCAGAGTAAGATGTATACAGAATACTAAACAGAGAAGTACACGCAATAAAAAAAATGAAGTTAATAATAATTTTTTTTTAAACTGAGCTCTATGGGGAGAATTAATACCATGCTTCATATTTATAACCCCCTAAACGACCAGGACAGGCAGTACAACAATAACAGTTTACATGACAAACTGACATGTGAGCGAGCTAGGCGATTCACATTCAACTCATGCACAGCAAAAGTGGGCGAGCTGAAAATAAGCAGGGGAGGGAGGAAGGCATGGCTACATCGATTTCAGAAAATTTTCAAGGATTTCAACACTTGAAGCAATGACAGCGAAGAGTTAGCATATAGAGGAAAATTACACTGTCCTCCAGGTTCAAAGGTATTTGCCGGCTGCATGTTGAGCAGAAGGCAAATTTCCAAATTCTCCCTGATTTTGTGGAAGGCTTTTAACAGCAGGAGCAGCAGCAAAAGAGAGGACACAGCCAAAAAGTAAAGAGCAATTAAGACGGATGGGAGGAATAAAACAATGCTTCTGATTTTTAAGAACAGCAAAATTTTTATTATATTGGCTTCCAGTATATAAATCTAGATTTAAAAATAAAAATACTCGTTTAGTTCTATTCTTATGTTGCATTCCAAGGACAAAAGAATCAATGATAAACCAGCAAAAAGTGGGGAACTTGGTTTCAGCACCATGGACAGAGACTCGCACGTCGTTTAAGCTTCTTTTATACATACATATATTTCATATTTTAACCAACATAGCTGTCAAATGTGAAGGGGTTTCACATGTTTGTGCCACACCGCGAGCCATTTTAATTGGTTCTGTCAAACCTCCAAACTTCATTCTATCCCATTCACTCCTACACTGCACAGAAAGCACCTAACTTAAGCAGAGTTTCCTTTCAGTATGAAAAGTCAGTCATATTTTTGTGAAGCTGACTCTGGATTCGATAGCTTTAACGTGGGACATTATGAAGGAATTCCCATTAATCATTTCATTCAAAGGCACAACTACAGCAAAGTGTTAGTGGGTCTTTTTCTTATAGTTTTCAAGTTATAATCTTGATGAAGTCATGTACAAAATGAGTCATACACTGCAGCCAACTCAACCAACATTTTTTGTGTTTGCAATATAAATGTTACTTAAACTTAAAACACAATGAGCGTCAGGCAACCTAAAATTATACAGAGACTCTTATTTTCTATTATTTATAAGCCGTTTCTTTCTTGTATTTTTTTTCTCTCACAATGGGCATCGGACATACCCAGGGAAGTATGAGTCATGCTGATTCTAAAAATATCTGCTTCGTGTTTTTTTTCTTCATCTGCAGCCAGGAGCCAGTCAAGACAAACCGAACTTAAACTAAAACAAAACCTTAAAATAAAATAAAAGTGGGCGTAAATTTAATTCTGAAATATTAAGCGGTGTGCATAAATATTAACTGGATAAGCATTTAATTTTTAATATTGGGAAGTCAATATACACTCATGGTCACTTCATTAGGTACACCTGTTCAACTGCTTGTTAATGCAAATGTAGACTCAGCGAATCACATGGCAGGAACTCAGTCAACCTGCTGAAATTCAAACATCAGAATGGGGAAGAAAGGCTATTTAAGTGACACTGACTGTGACATGGTTTTTGATGCCAGACTGGCTGGTTGGAGTATATCATTTGATTTAAAGGGATTTTCCAACACGACCATGTCTGGAGTTTATAGATCAAAGAAAAATATCCAGTGAGTGGCAGTTGTCTGAGTGAAAATGCCTTGCTCATGTCAGATGTCTTGGGATAATGGCCGGACTGCTTTGAGCTGATAAGAAGGCAACAGTAAATCAAATAACCACAATCAACCAGAAATACCAACTGAGCATCGTTTAAGATGCTACCAGAAAATTGTTGCTCATCTTCTGATGGCTTCTTCCAGCAGGATACCACATCAAGTTGCAAAGCTCAAATCATCTCAAACTGGTTTCTTGAGCTCTCTGTACTCAAATGGCCCAATAGAGCCCCTTTGGGATGTGGTGGAATGGGAGATTCCCAACAAATGTGCAGCAAATGTGTGATGCTATCATGTCAAGATGGACCAAAATCTCTGAGGATTGTTTCCAGCACCTTGTTGAATCTTTGTCACAAAGAATTAGAGACAGCTCTGAAGTTTAATGGGTGTCAAACCCATTACTGGCAAAGGATGTATGCGTACCTCAGCTTAGGTACGTGACTCTTTTCTTTTCACCTCATTGTTGCCAACCTACAATAAAGCACTTTGTGCAGAATCTATGGACACGTTCTGCTTTGCAGTTAAGGTCTTGCTCTCCCTCTGCAGACAGCTCTCTCTCCCTTTCTGTGCTCCGTTCACTAAGAGACGAATCAGCCAACCGGGGCACCCAGACTGAGGCTATGAAGAGAAAATGGTAAGAGACATTCTGTTGCTCTGAATATTTCTCTGAGAATAAATCTCAGCACAGCCTTTATCTTTACCGTATGTGTAAGGTGATTTTTGTAAGTCCTTATTTCAGTCATGTTTAAGAGCTTCGTTAACTATGTCAGGGTGCTCTTCACTGTCTGATGCCTTACTTAACCAACTGTAAGGGCTTCTTGCTATGTTTGTGTTTGTCTGCACTGGGTTCACCACGGGTGGCAGTGTAGCACAGCCTGGCAGGGGAAACGTATAAGGGGCACAGGTGTAGCAGAGTGACTAATCATGCTTGGATGACGAGGAGATGACACAGTTTTTACCGATTGTTATGCTTGAACGCTCACAGTTTTAGGATAGCCACACCAGCTATGGTGTCGTCACGCAGGGTTGTTTTGTTTTGGTGACACACCAACTGTAAGTTTGCAACAGCAGATATTATATTGGTAATTCAATAAACAAGCAGTTCTCCCACCACAAGGTAAGTAACTAAACATTCGACAGCTTAAGTCCTAGGCTGCTCTGCTCTCTTTTCTCAACCCTCAGACCCCTCTCATCCACACGGGGCATTGAGGTCACAGCACGGTGCTCCTGCTGCTGATCTTTCATTGCACAGCTCAGTGGTGCAACAGATTGAACCAGCAGAGAAGCTCCATGAGTGAAAAAGCTCCTGCAAAGCTGAAACATGCTGCAGTCAGTAGATGAGGCTCCCACTACACAATAACATCATTTGACCATGACTTCTTGTAATAAAGCTGAAATGGTTCCAAGTCTTTAAAAAATATGATTCCTTCTTCATTTTTCAACAGTATCCCATTCAAGTCAGACAACTGTGCCCATACAATATACAAGGAATTGCAAAATAGCAGTATATTGTAGCAAAGCACATTAAATGCTCTTTCCTTAATACCTCGCAGATAATTATCGTACTTTTCACACCAGGATCTCACAAAACTCCAGATATTCCACAAGGCAAGAAAAAAACTCACATCACACACAGCCATACAACCAACATTACAAAGAAACTCTCCAGGAAGTGTTCTGATGATGTCACACATGTGCACTACAGATGTTACTGAATAAAAAAAACATATTATTATGTAGGAGAAATGCAGAGGAAAACTTACCCACTACTTTTTCGGGGCAGAGGTAGATCCTTCTGGTGAGAAAGAGAAGGCAAGAAAGAAAAGGAAAAGTGGAGAAAAGGAAGGAGAGGGGGAGCAGACAAATGAGACTGGTTAGAGTTTTACACATCATGCAATCTGCAGGACTCATTTCTAAAAGGCAGAAAACTGTTACTATTAGTTACTATTAGTGTGGTAATGAAATGTGAATTAGCATAACATCTCTTGTAATATCTCATTATACAGACTGTTACCAGCAGGAGTTTATGATTAATCTAACCACACTGATATAATTACTTATTAAAGACACACAATTACCAAATTTTCTGTCGTATTATCAATTTAATGTGGCATGAATTTTCCTTTTGTATCCCTTCACACATTTTGCACTGATGTTTTTAAAGTTTTGTTTGAAGCACAGCATAATTTCTCAGAAAACAGGACGAGCACGTTCAAATCAAGGTCAAAACTTAGACTGATCTTGAGTTACACAAAAAAATGTCGCAATATGCTGTTTTCTCTGCCTTAAGGCAATGTGAACATACACAGATTTTTATACCTTTATTTATGTGTAAGCACTCTGACTTTACATATAATGAAGCTTAGTATATAAATAAAATTATCATTGTCCTTGCTTGTGTCCTCTTGTTTCAGGTGGGGATTAGACGTGCCTGTTTCAAACATACAGGAACCTGAATGAAAGCACACATTTTGTCCTAAAGTCTTTCAAAAAAATTTCATCATGGGTGTTACTAACAGATATTTGTCGAGTTACGAGCCACATTAGGTACACCTGTTTAAGCGCTTGTTAACACAAATACCTAAACAGCTATGTTTACATTGGGGCCATGAAGACATGCTCAAAACGACCTCCTGAAGATCAAATTGAATATCAGAACGAGCAGGGAAGATGTCAGTGGCTTTGAAAATGGTATGAAAGAATGGCTCTCAATCCAACAGAGCAGCCAACAAATCTGCAGAAACTGTTTGATGACATCAAAATCGTGGTGAAGAGGGAGCTGAGTATAAAAGCGAAGCTCTCAATTTACCGGTCGATCTACGTCCCTACCCTCACCTATGGCCACGAGCTGTGGGTAGTGATCGAAAGAACGAGATCGCGGATACAAGCTTCCTCCGAAGGGTGGCTGGCCTCTCCCTTAGAGATAAGGTGAGAAGTTCGGCCATCCGGGAGGGGCTCAGAGTAGAGCAGCTGCTGCTCCACATCGAAAGGAGCCAGCTGAGGTGGTTCGGGCATCTGACAAGGATGCCCCCTGGGCGCCTCCTGGGTGAGGTGTTCCAGGCATGTCCCACCGGGAGGAGGCCCCGGGGCAGACCCAGGACACGCTGGAGAGATTATATCTCTCGGCTGGCCTGGGAACGCCTTGGTATTCCCCCGGACAAGCTGGAGGAGGTGGCTGGGGAGAGGGAGGTCTGGGCCTCTTTGCTTAGGCTGCTGCCCCCGCGACCCGGCCCCGGACAAAGCGGATGAAGATGGATGGATGGACATCAAAATCTCTGAGGGATACTTCCTGCACCTTTTTGAATCTATGCCATGAAGAATTAAGGAAGTTCTGAATGGTCCAGCCCAGTAATCCAGTAATGAAGAGGCTGATAAATGCAAATATGACACAAGGGTAGAAAATAATTACCACAAAACTAGGATTAAAGTACATTTAATGTAAATCCCATGAGCCTTATACAGTATTTCTTGTACTGTGACTGTGCCCCCTAAGTATTAATCACATCCACATATTGCAGAAAAGGTTTATGAGATTTACTCCTGCAATTGATAGCAAAAGTTACATGTAACATAAATATTAACTACTGTAGGTAAAGGAAAGATTTTTCTTTCTTTTGCCCATCAGTTAAAAAAAAAAAAAATCATATGTGCATCACAGCATACATCTGTCACCTGGTACCACCTCCTCATTTATCTGAACCATAATTGTTTAGCAATAACATATATATAAATGGTTAATCTTCCTAAAGTCGCAATCTGTGAATTTGCTCTTCCTTAGAGTTCCCCACTAATGCTACTTGCTCACTACTTGCTTAGGTCTGCAATAGGCTAGTTTCCATTTATTCAAAACTAAATGTAATTTTGTATATGCAACATAAGCATATCATTCCTGAAATGACTATTTTGGTAGAAAAGGTTGCCGACCCCGGCACTACAGCCAAACCCCGAGCTGATTTTAAAATGCATAAAGTATAACACTGGCTTAAGTGTTTAGAGAAGGGATCCAGGGTATGTTCAATATGTTATCTTAATAAAAACACCCTAAATGAAAATTTTAAAAAAGAGCAATGTTTTAATTTACAGCTTGGCTTTAAGGTGATATTATATTGTTCATGTATCCTGTCAGTGAAAAGCAGTTTGACAAATAATCCCTCGTAAGTCCTTGGAGACCTTAGGGCTTCAGGAAACACCAGGTTGGAGGGAGACAAAATCCATTTAAAAATTGTTGCTGCTATATTTATGACACTGGGACACAACTGTAAGGACTCTGATGTGATTACGATCTACTGGGATGAATCTGTATGCTGCTTGTTACCCATCAAGTCCCAATTTAAAACCATTAAACATTCAGTTTAGCTAAGATCAGGTTACTGTCAATTTCTCTTGTCAGCCTGTCCTGTGTCGCTTATCAGGATATTTTCTACCTCTCAATGGCTTTGCTAAAAAGATAACGTCTTTTCCCCCCCACTCGGCTTGTCACACACAGCCATGTCTGTGAATTCAAATGAATATAAGTGACTAGAGACGCTAGGGTCACATAAGTTGAGGGAAATAAGGTAATTATAAAGGACTGCGACTGGTTTTCACTGGTTTTGATTTGATCCTGAGAGTTCTGTCCCTCCGTCTCCCTCGTTGCCTTTGTTTAAGTAAACCAGCATTACAAAGTCAAACTGATGAAACGTGACTTGACAGCTGGAGCTTTTGTCTCCAGTCTCAAAACAAGCTGGCTACCCAAACCCGCCCAATTCCAACACCGTGGGCCATGAACACACTTGCAGTCCGTTGATAGAAAAATTACATTACAATATTCAGTATTTAGCACGACAAGAATGGTCCATGTGTTAAGGTATAAAAGGTTTTAATACGCAGAACAGTTGATCCAGATGTTTAGAAACTGAAGTCAAAGGTAACTGGATGAAAGGACAGAAATCTTTTGTCTGCCTGAAGTCTTTGTCTCGCAGCCCTCGGCAGATGCTTCTTATCTGCCTTGGTGATGCTCTCACACTGCAACCACCTTTAGCTCTTGTCGATATCTTTAGCCCAGCTTTCAACAAGAAAAAATCAGACTGAGTTGAATAATTCTGGTTGCTTTGGCTGCGTGTTTTGATGCATGCGGCTGAATTTGAGCATACAGTTTGCTCCTGTATACCTCCTCATTCTTCTGTCAGCAGTGCAATCATACATAAAAAGCAGTGTGCCAGTTAAGCTGGCAGCCATAGGTGGCCCAGCCATAACAGACCAGCCGTTATGTTTGATAGATGAGGTGGTGTGCTTTGGGTCATGAGCCATTTTTCTACATATTTTGTTCTTGTCACATCTTTTTTTCCATGAGTCCATAACTTTGTACAAGAGCTTCCACTTTCTTTCTGGATGTTTTCTGTATTGTTTTATAAGTTTCAATCTCATATAGGATTTGTTTTTTCTCACTGAATCATCTGATGATCAGTTCATTACATGATCATTATTATTTGCCTGAAGATTATTCTTAACTTCCTGCTGCCCTGCTCGTGTTTCTTGGTTCGACATTTTTTGCTTTTTTAAAATGATCCCAACTTTTGTTTTAGCCAATCAACTTACTATCTGTCTCACAGATTTAAGCTTGTGCATCCAATTATTTTTTAAGTCATTAAAGATGTATGCTGTACAATCATTCCACTCTGAAAGAAATCATTAAAAGACCAAAAATTACCAAAGTTAATCACTTTTTTGCAGAGAATTACATTACAGGAAATCTACCACTCTCGTCGGTGGTATGGAGCAATGTTCTTCCTTGTTTTCAGTCTTTATAATAAGAAACACTTATCATATCCAAACTGAAGCTTCATACATGCCGAACAGACATGACGTCTTCACTGAACTCTTGCCAAGAAAGTGCTACTTGACAACTACTCATTACAACTTATATTCAATATTAAAATATGCAACTTTAATAATAGCATTTCAGGTACAGCGGAGGGCAGACAGTTTTTATCTGGGAGTGACATCATCTATCATGGTCAGTTTTTTTCAGGGATGCTAATACGGTACATCATCAAGAGGAAGTGAGCTACGCCAGGGTGACTCAGAGAGCGCCCCACTGGAGTCTTGTGTGTGTGTGTGTGTGTGTGTGTGTGTGTGTGTGTGTGTGTGTGTGTGTGTGTGTGTGTGTGTGTGTGTGTGTGTGTGTGGATATGGGGCAATAGGGATGGCTAATGGACCAAACCCCAACACCTGCTCCCTCTCACTGTCTTTTCAGTTGACAGCTACTGTATGTACTGCTTTCTTGTTACTGGCTATTACTAAGCGTATCACAGCAAGATATAGGCACAAGCCATTATTACTATTATTCTCTGAATTTTAGCTCTAATACAAGATTTTTTCACTGTTCAGTATTTACATGATTTAATATAAAAAAAATGATAGTAATGCAAATCTGAAACACATTTGACGCAGTGTTGCACTGATTAATTGATCCATTATTTTAAAAAGATTATTGGTAATTATCTGAAAAATCCATTACTCTTCATAATTAAAAAGCCGTTCATCAGAGATTTGAGATTATTTAATTCCAGAAAGTTTCTCCTTTGTTCTGAGTTCAGAGAAAAGAAGTTCTGACAATGACACAAACCTCGATGGACATTTTTCCTTTTTCTCTGGTGTTTTCTAGTTTAGACTAAAAAAAATTGTATAAATAAATATTAAATGTAATAATTGTACATTTAAGCTACACATTAATACACAATAAAATTAATCAATAGCAGCAGTAGCCACAATCTCTTGACATGCGTCAGACTTAAGCCAGAAGACAAAAAAAGGGCAATCCTTCATTAATCAATAAGGATTTCAATCTCATAAATAAGTCACTGTGCATCCTTCACATGGTGTAGCAAAGTGCTATTTCAGTCTCTAAAAGCCTGAATGAAAAGTTAATACATATTTTTGAATCTATGTGTACTTCTGTTGTTCTGGTCAATTGATGAACAAGTGTTTTTGTTAATTTTTAGTAAATGAATTAATACAGAACAACAAAAAAACTGACAATTTGCTGATGTTCCTTTGATTCCAGGTGTGTGCAAGTAAATGTAAAACCAGTTTATACAAAGTTGTACCAAAAGTTAAATTTTGAGATTTTGAACTGATTGTAATGCCACAAAGAGGTCACATTACTAAACAATAGTTACATTAATTTAAAACAAACAAACAAACTGATCAGCTGATTTAAGAAAAACAGTTACTTGTTTGCTTCTGTTTATCTGACCTCTGTTTCATCTCCTTTATGGTATTTGCCTCCAGGCGCCGTCACTTTCATGCTTAAGAATGTATCATGTTCAAAATAAAATCACTTTTTATGACATTTCGTGTATTTTATGCATTTCTTTTTCTACAACAACTGACACCTTGGGCACATATGAAATGATTAAAGATCATCCTTTAGAAGATGCATAAGCAATACAGTGCTAGCATCACTGATGCTCATTATTAAAACTCATTCTCGGTCTTCACGGTTATACACTCACAAGCCACTTTGTTAGGTACATGTGTTAACACAAATATTTAATCAACCAGTCATATGATTTATGACCATTTGTGACCAGTCATATGGTCATACAGACACGGTCAAGACAACTTGCTGAAGTTCATCAAAACAGAACAAAAGGTGATTGAAGTGACTTTAAATGTAGCATCATTGTTGGTGCTAGATAGGGTGTGTAGAATATTTCAGAAACTTTTGATCTTGTAGGATTTTTCTACATAGTTATCTCTAATGTTTACAGAAAATGGACCAAAAGTTGAAAGCAGTTTTGACTGCTTCAAGCTGATAGAAAGCCAAAAGTAACTTGAATAAATACTCGTTATAACTCAGGTATGGAGAACAGCATATCTGAGCAGATGAGCTACAGCAGCAGAAGACCACACTGGATGTCATTTCTGTCAGCTAAGAACAGGAAACTGAGGCTACAGCTCACACAAGCTCACCAGTATTGGACAATAAAGAACTAGAAAAATGTTGCCAGGTCTGATGAGTCACAATTTCTGCTGCAATATTCAGATGGCCAATGTGAGAATTCCAAATCATTCCAATATGGACCAAAATCCAGCACCTTGTTAAATCTTTGCCATGAAGATTTAAGGCAGTTCTGAAGACAAACTGAGGTCCGACCTGGAACTAGCAAGATGTACGTAATAAACTGACCAATGTGTTTAAGGGAACGTTTCATTATTAGCACCCATTTTCTGCCTTTGTGCTTATACTAATGCAAAAATGTGTCCATGTTCACACTGCAACAATTTAGAAGTGTGATCTCGGACACACGTACAAATTCCAGTTCACATTCATGGCACCGCAGTTACATTACATAACAAGAAAGCCTCCATACAAATATTTAAACAAAAACATCAACTTTAAAAAAAAGTTCTGATGTAACCTGCGTGCACTACAGAGATGCAAAAGCATTAGTTAAGCATTTTCTACAGCTTTAATTCAACATAGCCAGACTCATGGAAATCTGCACATACAAACAAACACCTCCCCGGCACATTTAATGTATTATGCACAGCTTCCGTGCGCCAAGTAACAGCCCATTAATCACATGCTCCTCGGTTGCTATGCTTTGCGAAGACAGGACAGTTCAACCCAGATTAAAATATTATGCAAGTTTGCCAAAGACGTTAAGGCAGGGTGTCAGATGTTTTTTCTTTGGCTTTTGCTTTTCAGTTAATATCTACCCAAGGACCAAGTGAAGGCCAAGTGCAAACCATAGAAAAGAAAAATGTTAATATGTTGCTCCTCTGGGCAGAGTCATGAGACTTCTGTTCTGTTTCCACTGCCAAAACTCAGAGCAGATTGGAAGGCAAATGTCACACAGTGTATTGTTCAGTTTAACAGTCTGCAAGTCTTCAGTTTTTTCTTAATAGCCTTCAATTCGGAGCTCTTGACACTAGGGTCTGAAATAATGTAGCATCTCGATGAAATGTGCGGATTTTGAAACCTGAAGAGCTGGTTATCTTTTTCTTACTTCATGTATTTCGGGAATTAAGTCTGGCAAAAACTTTATTTCTTTAAAGGTTTCTGGCATGGGAATTCTAGCTCTGCAAAAAGTAGTTCAAATATTTGAAAGTATTCCCAAATATATTGTGGCCTAGATTTGTTGCTTTGATGTACACTTTGCTCTCCCAGTGCAAAACCTACCCTTTTCTGAATAATACTGACATCAGAAGGACGTGTTGAGGCAGAACAAAGCAGTGGGCATGGCAATGAGTGACAGGACTTGGCAAACAGAGCTGGATCTTCTGCAGTGATCACACTCTTATCCCTCGTGCTTAGCATATTGGAAATGGGCACACTGCCCAGAACAAAATATTGGACAAATTATGCGTGTGTGTGTGTGTGTGTGTGTGTGTGTGTGTGTGTGTGTGTGTGTGTGTGTGTGTGTGTGTGTGTGTGTAAGTGGCTTACTCCATACTCCTACATGAGAGCGGGATGAGACACACAGCATGATTTGTGTTTGTTTGTGTGTGCGTGAGTGTTTGACCATATGGGTTAAGTGTAAGTATATTGTACTCCACACACGTACAATTGCTCGGACAATATGATAACCTTCTCTTCAGATGAAAACAACTCATATGACTGATACACTTTCTCCCACAGCAGAGACTATGGTTACAGTTGAATAAAATGGATGGAAAGGTGCCTACACTCAGGGTGTTAGTCGTGATTGCTGGTGATCTACTTTCTATTATTGTGTGTTTACTAATGAGGCAACTGCTTCTGTTGCATGACAGCATGACTTTGTGTAACTGATATAAAGTCTTTGGAGCACTACAGTCTGTAATTGTCATTTAACATGATATCAAATTCACATGAAAAGTGTAAGTCAGTCTAAAGCTGTTGTCGCATGTCCAAAGATCACAGAAAGGACCAACAGGAGATATGGGGGAAAAAACATAAACCAAAACTTTAGATCAAAACATCTACTGAACGTCAATGTTTTACAGCGATTTATTTCTCTGTGTGACATCATAATGATGTGGCAGCTGGACAACTGCAGAATGAAAATGATACAGTCAGAAGGAAGGATAGGTGGATAAAACACGTGACGCAGATGAAGTGGTATAAAACATTACTGTGGATCCAGTGGAGATAAATGACTACTAAACTATAGATGACAGCAGGTTTAGCCAATCAGCAAACTACTGACCATGAAAATTCACATGCTTATATGTTTAATCTATAAGCTAAATATGTCTGGCGTGCCAGCCACAGCAGAGTCAAGCATACACACTCCATCTACTGGGCATATATTTTCATCAATATCCACCCATTATGCACATAAAACTGGTGTTGAAATTGCAGCACACGAGTGTCAAAGATACATCTCGATGTCCCAGCCACAGATTTCTGTTGGCACACCTCTCAATGCTGCCTTGTTTTCTGTCCAACGAGCCCTCCAAATTAAAAGATAAAATTTGCCCATGCTCTCCAGAACAAGAAAAAAATCTGATGCACCTATTGATATGAAAACATCAGTTTTGTGGCCCTTCAGAAATTAATATACAATTTCATGGGTTTGAGTTTAAATGATGACTTTGTGAAGGTAAAGCAATCATTAACAAATAACTAGTTAGCTAATATTTATGAGCATTTATAAAGGAAATCATCTTTGGTTGGAAAACTGTCCTGAGTTCTGATGTTTTTGGATCTCCTGTTATTACAGACTTCGCTGTCACTCCGTCATAACATCACCTCACTTCCTCCTTTGGCACCACCATAATTACGACAGGCCATGTATAATTGATGTATATTTAATACATGTTTTCAATAATACATCTAACTTCTGTTTCAGCGTCGCTGGTACTAGGATGAAAAGCAGAAAATATTTTCCACCTCATAGTACAATGCAATCATTTTTTTCATTTAGCTCCTTATTGAATCATATTAAGATTTACATTTTTTGAAGCCTTTACTTTTTTAAATTTTTTTTTATTTTCAGTTTTACCAAGCTTTTTCTTTAGTTTTATTTTTTAACCTTTCTTACCTATTTTGGTCTGTAACATTGTATTTATTTTATTGATATAAGCTGTTTGGGATATTGTAACACAGTATTTTACCTATTTTTAGGATTAATAAAGTATTTCTTATCTCTGAAAGTTTTGATATACAGTGGACCTCATGGCTGGACATGTGTAAGTGTTTGGAATGGGGCATTCAGGAGGTCTAGCAGCCCTTTTCCACTAGTACCTACTCAGCGCGACTCGTAGTACCTGGCACCAGGTACTTTTGTTAAAGTCCCATGTTTTACCTTGTATCTTCTGTTTATGCTTTATTGATTCGAAAATAAACTGTTGAATGCCAAAGATTTAGTGATTCATCCTGACATTTCAGATCTTAATCCCCTGGCATCAAATCTTAAACATCAGAAAATCTTGTTATCTTTGCTTCCTTTCTTAAATTTGACTCACAAATTAAATCAAGCGTTAAAGTCTTTCATTTAAAAAAAGAAGAAATTATTTCTTTCTATCAATGATCCCGAGGAAGTCATTCATGCTTTTATTACATCTAGACTAGAATGCTGCAAATTCCTCATCTGTTGGACTGAGCAAAACCTGATATCATGAATGCAGCCGGTTCAAAATGCTGCTGTTAGACTCTTGACTGCTACATGGAAGTGGAATCATATTCCAGTCATTCTTAAATCATTGCACTGGCTTCCTGTGACGTACAGGATCAATTTCAAAATGTTGCTTCTCACATGTAAGTGCTTTTGTGGGCTTGCTCCAGTTTCCAGCTTTACAATGCTTTGTTCTGTGACGCTCACTTAGTTGACTTCTTGTAATTTCAAATTCCCGATAAGGTTGTGCAGGTGATCAGGCATTCTCAGTCAAAGCTCCAAAACTCCCTGGAATCATCTTGTTTCTCAGGTTAAGTCATCTTCCTCGGCAACTGAAAACAAACATCTTCTCATTAGCTTTCTCATCTTCAGACTATTGCTTAATTTTTCCTAATTCCTCTTTTTTACTATTTGTATTTTATTATTTTTATTATTATTTACTCTATTTTTCTTTATTGTTCTTAAATCATTAATATTATTCCTATGATAGTTTTGATGCTGTGCAGCACGTCACTGTCTGTTGTGCCTAAATGTGCTATATAACATATATATATAATATTGACTTGAAACATTATTAGATGACCTAAAGCATTATTGCACATTTATGTGTTTCAGCTACCTGTTTTACCCCAAATTAGTTCAGTGTCCACATTCATAGTTGACCAGTGAAGTAGTCATCAGTGCTAAACACAAACATGTCATCAGTCTATACACTCAGTCCTTTTCCTCCCTCCTCCATCCCTCTGGTATGAAAGCAGATCTAGGCAGTAAAGGGATCCAGATATTGTAACAAGCACTTAAATGGGGTCTAGTATAGCCCACAGCTGCTGCCTTCTTCTAATCTATGCTGCCGCCACCCTTCCTCCTCCTCCTCCCAGCCTCGAGCCCTTTCAGGCCATCCTGCTGCTGGTGGTTGGTCTTCCTCCCTCAGGGCACACAGGGCTGTTAGGCCACCATTAGTCCTACTAATGGGCCTGACAACTGCACCACATCCTCAGCATTTAGACCTCCTCTGTCTGAGATATGGATATCGACCACTTCTCAATGGAACTGGAGAGTATAGGGCCAGAGGGTGGGAGTCGATTTTGTATGTACATATACAGAATTTGTGTGTTATGCACGCACACACAAAAACTAACCGTTGGCTTCAAGACATGTCTCCACCTTAAAATTCATTGGTTTATGCTACCTTAGGGGAACTTCATGATCCTATAAGGAAATCTAGTCTCCATAACGATTTGTGGAGACATGATTTTTAAATCAAAATAATCTGTAAAAACTAGAAAACACACCTACACATTAAACACCACATGACTAAAAAGTACACGAACCAAGTACCTGTGTCTTTCTATGTGGTTATGTGTTCCTGATTACCATTACAGTCCAATTTACAGAGTGTGCGAGTGTGTCTCTGTCTCGTTGTGTATTTGCATGTGCATAACATTAATGTGCACATCAGATTGCCTCTTGTCCCCTGCCAGTTTACCCGCTCTCTGTTTCTATTGACAGTGTTGAGATCCATGGCTGAAATTCCGATATGATTAACTTCTGAAGAAATAATTCAGTACTAAGGACTTCTCAGTGTTTCATTCACACACTGAAATCTGCCAAACCATCATTATAGCATAGAGCAGTCATTGAGGTGAACTAAATTCTACTCTAACAAGCTCTGGTACTCATTTGTGGAGAGGAATATCTATATTACATATCTGATCCAGATCTCTTTACTTCTTTGATCTACAAGATCAGTCTCCTGGTGTGAAGAGTTAAGAAGGTGCAAGAAACAACTCTAACACATAGGGATTCATCAGAGAAGCCCATTCAGAGCAGAGCTGAAAGAATAACACCTGTTTAATAAGGAAAGACACTGTCAAGATTGACTACTTTTTATACTACACGTAACCGGTGAAGGCTGGTAACCTGCGATTGCCATGTTTCAGTATATTTTAACATGGTGTCTAATCTTTCAGTCTAAAAATACAGTGTACACATAAGTTCAGAGTAAAAACAACTTACTTGCAGCAAAATGCAAAATTGAAGCAACTATTTTAATGATCAAAATTTGATGTAAAACTCACAAACTTTTATGGTTTCAGGTCAGTCCAGGTTAGTCATTTGATACTGAAACAAACAAATCAAGCTCTCTCAATAGAGATTAATGTTGGATGTAATTTCATTATTTTCTTCTGTTTTATAGACTGAGCAGTCAAACTAGACGGTAATCAGCATAAATCATTTAGATGGAGGAAAAGCTGATGGGAGTTCAGCTTTAATAAAAGGCGACACTCTGGTAAATAACAACCTGTTAATCACGCACAAATGCATTTCGGGAAGTACACAAACATTACTGCTTCCTGCACTTTTATCAAATGCCTGGTCTTAATGTTAACATAGAGTTCAAGAAGTGCAGCTCAACAATGACAGGGATGGCTGTGATACCCACAGACTGCCTTGTTTTCCTCCTGACCTTACAGTGGGGACACAGGCAAACTACAATCTAGGGAATAGCATTGCAGGAAATTGTTTACATCTATTATTTTTTTCTATTATTATTACTATTTATAAGTGATGGGAACTCTTCTACAGAAGGATATTTTTGGTAGAGTTTTCAGCAAACTAATCTTACTGTAAATTAATTTAAAAGGCAGCTCAGACAGACTAGCAAACAGTGGCACTAATGGTGAGCTTTGCCTGTCTCACTTGATTAGTTTCACACGCCCACCACACGAGCGTCAGAGCAAGCTTTTACCGGCGCCTTGACATGTCAGTCACAATAAAAGTGACTAACCTACATAATGCAAATGTAACAGTACAACCCATTTAACTTACTCAGTCTCCAACACGACTGATTACTATGGATGTCCAACATGTAAAGAAAGCTTCATACTGTCTGCGATTCTTATCTGTTTATTATCACGTTATGTAACCACTACTAGAAATTAATGATCTATTTTAATAACTATGACAACATTATGATTTGTCAGGCGTCTGTGTGCCAAATTAGCCAAGTATTGCATTCATATTCTCAGTTGTGATACATGTAAGCTGGTTAAGAAAAGGACACTGGCATTTAAGGAATTGTATTTTAGAGGCAGAACACAATAGTTTTTATGTGCTCTTTAGATGCTTCCAAAACATTTGACATCAGGAGTAGTTTGTTAAATTGCAATGCAGAGGGGTCCCTGCATATCTAATTAGGATTTTACAGTGTTGGTACTCACATAGAACTATGCAAGTTAAGTGGAATATGGAGTTATCTGAATCTTTTTCTGTATAATGGAGTAAGACAAGAGGGAATATTGTCTCCTGTTCTATTCGATCTGTATCTTAATCATCTTTCTGTCACGTTAAATGACTGTAAGACTGGTTGTATGCTGGGTAATCTTCTTGTTAATCATTTAATGTAAGATGCTGATCTTATAACTGTAATTTGTACATCCAATGATATCTACAAAAACTACTTAAACTGCATCGAATTTAGAGGAATGCGTGTTACACGAATCTATCTTACATCTACAAATCACCACCATGCAGCAGCTTCTGGCCAAAGAAATCTTCCATACTTTCATGAAAACACTTTCTGTTATTATGAAATGACGGCATTTTATCCAAGTAATGACTGCGTTTGCGTAACACCCCAAAAGTTCTCACCTGCAGCCTCCGTCTTCGGATGATCCCTGAATCATCCATAGCGCGTGTCGGAGGGGATGTCACACCTGTCGGTTGGTCTCGTGGCCCCCTGGTCTCCAGGTGACGGGGCGAGAAGAGGGTCCACTCTCGCGTGGCTTTCAGCGAGCCAGCAAGACGTGATAATTGAACGCTAATAAGCCGAAATACCCGACGGAGTGTCGGTAGGTGTCAACATCACTTTTCAGAGAAAAGCAGATGATGTTCCGGAGATTAGGTGGCCCTGTTAAGGTCAGTATGAGAAATACCACAAATCCTATATATAAATACGCATATATAAACGTTTACCGTCACGTGCTACAAGCAAAAAACTACACCGGGGTTTGACCAAAATATAAAAAGTGCCGCTCCTGTGCTCGACCGCAGCCGACATCCCATGCTGGCTGAGACTGACAGAGAGTACTGACTAGGCTCCTCTGCGAAGTGCTGAATAAGCAAGAGGCTTCACGGTGGGATCAGCTTGCTCTGCATGAACTTAAGTCCAGCTGGGAGATAGAGAAGAACCCCTCACACCGAGGCTTATCGAGGCGAAGATAAAACAAAGTTTGCGCACATCTTCACTCCCGAACAGCCGGTGATCCACGGCCAAAGACAAAAAACATTTTCACTAAAATTAAATTAGATCACCATTTTAGATGCTTCTGTCGCGATGATGCTCCGTTGGTTTAAAAACCCAGTAAAGAAGTCCTCAAGCAGCCAAGCCACATACATCTATGTGCTGCGTGCATGTACACAGAGTTCACTGCATGCATATTGCACATCACTACCACAGATCTCGATCTTATCACACATCCACGTCAGGGAATATGTGCATTTAAAAAAAAGAAAAAAAGGAAAAAGGGGGGAAAGGCACGATGAATGAGAAGCGCCTCTACCCGTCCATCTGGTGAAACATGCAAACACAGCGGCATCGAAAGCAGGTTGATCGCTTCTCGTTTTCGTCCCCTGGGACACGGATTTGTCCGTCTTCGGGTATTCGATGTGTTTAGTCTGTTCTTCTTGGGTGTAGCACCGCTTTTCCTGTGAAGAAATGATCTGTGTTTTCTTCACAGTCTTTGCTCCATCCTCGGCTCCAGCCACCCACTTCCTACTACCAAGCGACGTTTAACCCCTCAGCGACCGGAGACGGTGAGAAAGACTAGCTGTGCCGGCTGAGATGTGCGATTTTCTGTTCCTTATTCTGATAATAGCAGGAGTTTCAGGTTGGAACTGAGCAGGAGGAAAGTGGAGACACGATTTCTTTTAAAGAGGCTTGTAGAGTGAAGCTGGGGGACATAGTGTACCTGTTTCTTCATTTACTGGCCCCTGGTGTTGTTCTATAAATAGCTGTAGAATATTTTTATGTACTGAAGAACTCATTGAGTGCTCAACCTGTTATTTCAACTCTTACATATATATTAAAAGTATTAAACTAAATGCAGTCGTTTTGGTAGAGGAGTTTATTTTTGTATATCTCAATTACCAGCTCCTATTTAGCACCATAACTGGTATCCCAAAGGATCACTAAATGAAAGTAAATCTGAAAAAAAAAAACCAACCTTCCACCTGAGCTGTTTTCTTTTATTTTACAATAACTACAATAATTTCATGGGTCATGTCATTTCTTCCTGTTAAAAGGGAGTTTTTCCTTCCCATTATTGCCGAAGTGTTTGCTCACAGGTGGAAATAGGATTGTTGGGAGTTTTCAGTTTTCTTTGCATAGGGTCTTGACCTCACAGTATAAAGCACCTTATTAAAACCCCTTTGTAATTTTAAGGGCCTGTAGAGCAAGGATGTCAAAGTCATTTTACACCAGGGGCCACATACAGCCCACTTTGTAGGTAGGGTCTCAAGTGCGCTGGACCAATGAAACTGTCCTTTCTGTCCAGTCAGTGTATAGAGGTTTAACTGGCCGTTTAATCCCTACAATATCTCAGTGTAAGAAAAATAAGTTTAATTTGAACAGTATACCTCAGTTTTTTTTACATGATAAAGAAATGCTGCTGCAGCCAATGAAAGAAAGCTATCATTAAGGCTCTTTGAGCTTAAATTGTAATAAAAAAATGTGTGAAAAATAACAGAAAAAGTTAACTAGTGTAATTAACCGTGTTCCCATTTCTATAGTAGATAATGAAAAAACAGTTTTTTTTCCTGTCATTTGAATATTTATTGATTAATGCATTACTTTAGTGTGGTATGAATGACTGTGGGGGAAGGTCTTAATCAGCAGGAAAAGCTTTAACATTTATGAAAATACTCGAAAGTCTAAAATGTATGCCTTCACATTTCCCAAATAAGTCTAGAGGTTCAGATTTGAATCTTCTTGTATTTGACGCCTCTACTCTAGTTGAAGATGAAGATCAGTCAGTCCTGGGGGTGAGGGACATTTGTTTGATTTTATTTTGTGGATGTTTAGGGACACACCCTACATGACAGTTCGTTGAAACCTGAACTCCTACCTAAAATAAATAAAAAATAAAAAATCCTCCCTTAATGTTTGCATTCAGGGTTATTAAGTTACCTCCAAGTTTAAGATTTAACGTTGTTGTTCATAAATGGTGTCTTCCAGCCGCCTCCTGACATGCTTTCTATTGGTATTCCTATGAAAAATGGCATCAAGTATTATGCATTATTCAACATTCACACCTGTCACACATGGGATTCATTGGCACATAACATTTCACAGCTCCTCACCCTTGAGTTACTTGCATCCCTGATCCACATGCTAATGAATGAACATGAGAAATTTCCACTGCTGTGGTTTTAAAGACAAAGGCCTTTTGGGATGCTGGCATATTAAGGGAAACTGTGTGTCTGTCTGTTCTGATATTATCCAAATCAAGTGAACCATGTTATTCCCTGCTGAGCCTGAAGACAGATGTGAATACATACTCAATAAAAGGAATGCACATCCCAATCAATGCTAAAGAAAAATCACTCCACAGTAGTAATCACTGACTGCACTGTAACATTTAGGGGCAAAGTCCATCACAGTGTTCACACGATGTCTCTGAATGATATTATACTGTTAAACATTGTCACAAGAAAGAAAGACAGAAATGTTGGTCAAAGGTGGCTTGTGAGAAGGATCAATGTGGAGATGGAAAAACACACAGGAGGCCAGGCAGCTGGTCTAGCTCCAGCTTCAGGAGAGGGGGAGACAGGAGGGGGACTTTAATGGTTTTTAGCATTGTGGCCTAAATGATCCCCGTCTCTCTGAGCAGACGGAGCTGGCAAGCTTTACTCCCTCTCACTGCGGGATTTAGTGCTGACAGATAATTCTGAGTTCAACGTCAACTCCCCAAATACTCCACCACCAAAGCTTCAGTCTTACTTTGAAGACATAAGGAGAAAAATGCCCTCTTCTAATGTACAGTACTGTGCAAAAGTCAACCTTTATTTCTTTATGCTTTGCTAGGAAAATGGGAAATGGCTACTGGGATTTATTCAAACATGACTGTGCAAATAAAAATGGGAATACAGAATATAAGGCAAAACCAGAGTTTGTACAGTTCTAACAAGCTTTAAAGTCAATATTTGGTATGTCCATCTTTATTCTTCAACACAGCCTGAACTCTATTAGGGAAGCTTTCTTGTGTTTTCTTTAAGTCCCAAAGATGAGGTTTAGGGCCACGGGGCCTATACCAGCTATGTTTGATTCATTTCAAACTGAATTTTTGTTATTACTGTGGCGCCACTGCAGTACCTTTGTGGCCCGTCAGGGGACCCTGGCTCTTTTTTGAACATTGGATGCCTTTTGATTTGTTCTCTGTCAAGATGATCTCACTGTTTCAATAACATTGAGTTCCCGGCACTGGGGAGGCCAATCCATGTCTGACGCTTTTCTATCTAGGTATGTTTGTAGTGCATTGCCTTTGTGTTTGGGAACATCGTCATGTAGAAAATGCTTGTGATATTTCCTCTATGGCGGATCAAAATCTGTATTCATAATTCCAACAAGTGCGACCAACACCACTGGCTGCAATGCAGACCCAAATCATAACAGAGCCTCTGTGTGTTTTAGAGATGGCTGTAGACGCTCAGTGTTATACCTCGCTAAAGCCTGGTACTTTAAAGGGGGGCTTTCTGTAAAGAATCTGCATGGGCCCACAGTCCAAAGACATATTTCCTGAGTAGTTGCCACAGTGGTTGGACACGCATGTTTGATTTGGCACAGATGTTACATGACGCAACCCTTCCTTGGGGATCGGCACAAGGAGCACAGCTTCTCCCAGTGTTGAACTAGAGGTCACTCACGTGTAAGGCGATACTACATTGATTGGTGCCTCTGTATTGAAGATGAGTATATGGACATGAGTGTATAGTGTGTGTGTGTGTGTGTGT